>NW_021604638.1:8327767-8364814 GCF_004785775.1 Grammomys surdaster | reverse complement strand
GTCTCTCTCTCTCTCTCTCTCTCTCTCTCTCTCTCTCTCTTTCTCTCTCAGTGATAAGCCTGTCATGCTGTGGCCTTGTGGCTCTCTCCCTCCCTCCCCTTTGCAGCTACAGGATAAGTTTATGGTTCTGCCTAGCACCTACCACCATGATCCTTGGCATATAGGCCGAGCCATGCTCAGCTATGTGCTATGGAACCCACCCTCTGAAAGCCTGAAAGGCCCTGAACACCACATTGTCCTACAGAACTTAAGGCTGCACTCTCCCTTTGAAACCCCATCGTGCCACTTCTGCACCCAGCAGCCATCAAGCACATGAGTATTCAAACACAACTAAGCTTGAAACCGGCTGATCTGAGGAGCAAGCATTCCTGCCTCAGGCCTCCCTGGCAAGGAGGAAAAGCTCTAAGCATATCCCCTGGCAGTGCAAGCACAGTCTAAGCAGGATCTGTCACCAGCCTCGAGCATGGACCAGGTAGAGACACCGCCTGGTGCCTGATTGGATGTGCTAGGGTCAGCCTCTTTTGGACACTCTGTAATGAGGTGGCTGTCAGGGATTGGCTGAAAGTCAGTTCAGTGTTCCAAAAACCACACTCCTGAGTTAGGTTTATTTACTCCATTAGGCTGTGGGTTGTTGCTTAGCAGCTATGGGGCAAGACATCCAATCCTATCCTGTCCCGGGGATGTTGGCTCAGCAGACACAGCTACAAAGTCAGAGCCTCACAGCTCAAGCATGGGGTGATGTGGCTTCTCTGTTCTATAAAGGACACTCGACATGGGATGGAGTCAACATAGTCGCTCTCATAGCTGGTTCCTATTAGTCTGTGAGAGGGGTGCGTGTCGAAATAAGCAGGAATAAAAAGTCAAAGGCTTTTTGATGCAGCTACGTTGCTATGGCAATAAACAGCGATGATATCGGTACAAAGGAGGATGCCCTCAATGTGAAGCATGGTTTTTATCTAGGCGACACTGCCTATTGTCTTAGGACACTCAGGTTGTCGCAGCTGGAGGTGAGCGTTCCCGATATTAACTGGGGGAAAAACCAAAAAAGGCAGTGAAGAATGCAGCAAAGCATATCTGCTCCAAAGAATATCCAAAGCATATCTGCTCCAAAGAATATCCAAAGCATACCCTTGACGAGCTCTGAAGCAGCTCCCACAGCAAAGGCAGAGGTGGCGAGGCCAGGATCCTGGTGCTCATGGGGAGGCAGGTGGAAAGTATTTCAGCTCACTTTGGAAGGAGATTGAGTTTAAAAAAACAAACAAACAAACAAACAAACCAGAGTGGAGTCTTTGGGGAAGCAGTCACCTCACTCAGAGAGTAAAGACAGAGAGATGGCTGTGTGACAGAAGACAGCTTAGGTGGCAAGTGTGAGATTATCCTGTTGGCCGCATCCCTTCTTCTACTTCTCAGAAGTCAGAATCACAGACAGGCTCTACTCTGTCCCTGTGGTCATCACCAGACTTGTAGCCAAGTGCCAGCCATTGTCCCCAGTCCAGAGTTTCCATACCAGAAACAGAGGCACATCCCAACCCGAATCCCAGATGACACAAGGACCCAAAGGCAGAAGTGTGGGACCCCCAGGAGCCTTGTCACACTCAGCCCCTGAGCCAACCTATTTATTCCCATTTAATTTCCCTGTATCCTGCAACTTATCCAGCGTCCTTCCACTATGCACCTTCCATAGCTCAGTCGAAGAAACCAGTCAGTGGCATGCCTGCGCTCAAGCTGGCCTGGGTCTTCTTCCAACTTCATTAGTATTTAGAGCATGGCTGTGGGGGGCTGGGGCTGCCCAGAAGATAGACAAACCATAAGGATTGGGTCTCTCTGTAACAGCAGAGAGGAGATGGCTTAGGTAGGTTTGTGACAAACAGCACACGATTGTTCTCCAGTCTGCCTGGATAATGGAAACCAATGTATAAGAGAAAGGAAGACCTGATCCAGGCCTTCAGGACAGTCATGGTTGGTCAGTGGCTCACAATAATCCTGTTTTCCTTCTCAGTAGGAGTGGTATCCAGTTCTAGCCAATGAAGACTAAACAGCATCCACTAAAGTGCTCTGGGGGAAATGACACAAGACACATCGAGTCTAATTCCCAGTTATTCTTTTCTTCTGTTTTGGACAAAACCAGAAGGTGTTTGAGCCATGGCATCTATGGTAAAACCAGCAGGCCAGCATACTTAAACCAGTGGGTAGACCACAGGGGAAATTGCCATCTCTAGCTGTCGGAAGTGAACTCATAAATCCTTTCCACGTCAGCCAGGTGTTTGACCTTGCACGCACTTTCTCCATCATGAGTTCTAAGATAAGACCCAAGAGCCCAGCTCCAGCTGGATTTTCCTCCCCGATTGACGCTGGATTTCATTCTGGTCCTTGAACCACACTTTGGGTGGAAAGTGGCTCCCCAAAAAGTCTTTTCAGCTTTTCCCCAGTTAATACTGGGAGCACTCACGTCCAGCTGTGACAACCTGAGTGTCCAAGGACAATAGCCAGTCTCCCCTAGATAAACCCCCTCTTCTCTCATATCATCACCTGTGCTCAAAGCACCCCAACTCTCCAGCTTCCCACCAATCAGATTGGATGCTCTCTTTCCTCTGCCTGTAGGAGGAGCCCTGAGAGGTGGGCCAGGTCCTTCATCTACAGGGCTTCAGGGTCCTCCATCTACGGGGCCACAGGATCCGGGCCGCAGGGTCCAGGGTCTGGGCTGCAGGGTCCAGGCCGCAGGGTAGGGGTGGAAGGTTGTGAGCCTGGCTGAGAAAGGACAACATCGTTGAGATGTCCAGCACCATAGACTGAACGGGACTCTTAGATTCTATGTTGGGAGACAGCCATTATTGGACGACACAGACCACAGCCTGTAAGCCACTCCAATAAATCCCATATGCATGTGTGTGTAGTTTGTGTGTAGTTTGTGTGTGTGTGTGTGTGTGTGTGTAGAATTGATATATATCAGTTCTTTTCCTACAGAGAATCCTGACTAATATACTGCTTTTCTGTATTCTTAACCCCCTGGTGCAACACTAGACACCAGGGAAAGTCTCTCCCAAACGAAAGCTCTCTCATTGGTAGTTGTGTTTTCATTGCAGAGTACAATAGCCCAATCTAGTAACAGGATGAGCAGACAAAACCCTGGGCTTCCAGCCCCATGCACCCAGCAGGCAACCAGAAGATGGCTGGGGAGTGACCCCCAAAGCTATAAATGAATGCCTAGGAGACCCTAAGCTCTCAAGCCCTCCACTCACTCAAGATCCAGGAGGCAGCTAAAGAGTAGCCAAGAGCGAGAACTGTGGAGACCGTGAAGGACCACAGCAGGCGACTCTCTGGAACTTCTAGAAGCTGGCATCTCCAGCTCTGCTGAGCCTCTGAATTTCGTCGTAGCTTCTTGACGTCCAGATCTTCTGCCACTCGCTGACAAATGCAGGTCCCTTGACTTCTAATATACTGGGAAGTTTTCTGTTCACCTCCAAAGATGTATGTGATCATTGAAAATGGTGACTAGGGCAACGGTAATGAGAAAATGCTGATATCCATGATGACAATCACAATGCTAATTGTGATGATGATGGTGATAAAGTCGGTGCTGATGTTGCTGTGAACAAGACCAGATTGCTCCTCTTTTGGCTTAATTTGGCAAATAGAGAAAGGAAGACTAGAAAATGGAGAGCACGCCAAGATACCAACACCCAACGGGCTTTCTCTATACCAGAGGCCACAGTGGGGTCTAATGACCGAAAAACAAAACAACACACATAGAAACTCTACCCAAGCACCACAGTGAAGCCCCTGAGTCCAAGCCAGAGGCTCTTGGCCTAAACCCAGGGGAGCCCGTGCCCAAGGGAATGGTTGCCAGGGAGAACAAGCGAGATGTGGGAACAGAGTCCCAGTGAGCTGAGCAGTCGTTTGGGATGAGAAAACAGGAAATGCTCCCTGGCCCTGGTTAACTCACTTGGAGACTTTTGTGTGTTGTTTTTGCCTGATTCTACCAAGCAAGCTTTGGTGCTAAAATCCCACCCTTGGAGCCAATGCTTCAGCCTCTCTGGTAAGTGCTCCTCAGTACTGAGGGGAGCTGGCTGTGTAGAAATCTGCTTAGTGACTGGCAACATCTTGTGTGAGGGTAGGTCTGACAGGTGACAGGTGCAACAGTGCTGGAAATGAATTGTTATGTCAGCTGCAGACTGTGTTGTGACTCTGGTCATGTCTTGGCTGATCAGTTGTCAGCACAGCATCAATGAACATTGTCTCAGGACATGACATCACTCAGCTGATGCTGAATAAGAAAAGCTGGAGGAGCAGAGAACCTGTTGACTGTTTAGTTCCAGAAGCTAGGACCTCAAGGCACCTGCAGGCCTGTTGGAGAATCCCTGGTGTAAGTCTGTGTTCAAAGGCAGAAGAAGGAGGAGGACGAGAAGGAAGAGGAAGAAGAGGAGGAGGAAGAAGAAGATGAGGAAGAAAAGGAGGAGGAAGAGGAAGATGAGGAGGAGAAGGAGGAGAAAGAAGAGGAGGAGGAGGAAGAGGAAGAAGAAAAGAAGGAGGAGGAGAAGGAGAAGGAGGAGGAGGAGGAGGAGGAGGAGGGGGAGAAGAAGAAGAAGAAGAAGAAGAAGAAGAAGAAGAAGAAGAAGAAGAAGAAGAAGAAGAAGAAGACAATGACACAAGAGTCTGATGTCCCCAGGCAGTGAGAGCAGAGGTAGATGCAGTGACCCAGGAAGGACAGGAAGTAGCCATATGCTCTAAGTAATCTTAGCCCTCCCCAGCCCCCAGTCTATCAGGTGGTGCTTGCCCACACCCAGCACGGACCATTCCCCTCAGTCACTGTCCTGAATGCCAGTTTTCTTGGGAAATCCCTCCACAGACAAACTCATTCCAAATATTTCTCAGTCGAGTTGGGTTGGTAGTCAAGCCCACTTCCACAGGTCCCAAGGGTGCTCATTCTGACCTTGGCTTTGAATGAGACCTGACTTTCTTCTTGTGTCAACCTTCAGATCAGCACAGGCCAAAGTTGGCTTTATGCTCACTCCATGTGACCTCAGAGCCTCCAAGACTTGGCTTCTTCATCTGGAAATTGGGGATGGGGACCACCAGGGTCTCTTATGCCCATCAAAATCTCATGAGACATCCAAGGGAGACTGGTTAAACACAGAGGAGTCCCAGTCAGAGCTTTGTTGGTGTCACTGCAGTCACTCCAGGGAGGAGGCTCTGCTAACTCTTGGCAGAGAGGGAAACAGGAGAGCACACCAGTGCAGAAGGAACTAAGACAGGTCCATGGGTAGACAGGGTCTGTCTCTCAGAAGGGCCAGGAATTGGTAAAGAATTGCCACAACTCCACAGACAAGCAAAGCTGGTCACCCCTGCAGCCCTGGACCTCATAAAAGCCCTCTTCCCCCTCTCCTACCATGGATCACTCAGATGCTGAGCCCCAGGACACACAGGGCTCACAGATCATCAACAGTAGGACAGTCACTAAGCATGAAGCAGAGACTGTAGAGAGAGAGACCTAAACACCCAGCAGAAAACAAAACACCAATTTAAAACAAACAAATAAAACAACCTAGATTTGGTAACATGTCAGACAGATGTTTGATTCCTGAGTTTTTAAAGCTAATTTTGAAGGTGTGGCCACTTGCTAAGTGTTCCTTCCTTGTCCTCTCCTGTCTCTCTCCTAAGTGACTGTAGGTGTCCCAAGCCGTCTCCCAATGCACACACAGGCACATGCACATCCTAGAAGCCCCACATGGTCCTCTGGTTATTCCCAGTGTGGTATGAATGAGTTATGACAAAACACAGATGGACATACATCTTTCTGTGGTGTCCAAGTCAGGTTGACTATGAGTAAATTCAGAAGCTATGTCAATTCATTGCCTGCAGTTCACCAAGCCTCCCACCTACCCTTGGTAGACCTGGCCTTGCCAGCCTCCATGCCTGCACTAACTCTTAGCTCACACACTGGCTCTTTACACTGACATCTACCTGGGTTACCCAATGGCTGCAGGGGGCTTGGCGAGGTTACAGAGTTCAGAACACTGTCCTGCGATCAGAGGCAGGGAGCTGAAACAGAAAAAAAATGTCTTCAGCGATGCCCAGTGAGGTCCTAGGATGGGCACGGAGCTCTCAGTCTCACGGTTGTCAGCTGCAGAAGTAGGCAAGCCATTCCAAGTGTCATTTTGAGGTAGGCTGTGTGTCACCAGCATGAAAAGCTACACTTGAGCTGGAGCCTGGGGACAGATGTGAGGTCATCTCCCAAGACAATTTTCCTGGACTAAGAGTGGCCTAGTGATGGGTTGGCATACTTACTACATCTCAGTATCGGGGTGCTCCAAGTCTGAGGGTTTACATCTAAGGCAACCGAGCTCACAGGCCTGGTGTTCCTGATATGGTTTCAGTATGCTCATGTGTCTGTGCGTTCCTGATTTAACTTGGTAAGCTCATAGGTGGTAAAAATTTATCTATGTAAATAAATCATGTGTCATTCAGTACTTCGTGGTTTGTACTGAACAGATGGTAGCTGTTGTTTTTAATTTTTCATATTACGTCCTTATTTATGGATTCAGTGGGGGTGGGGGCATGCATGTAGAAATCAGAGGGTAATTTAAGAGAGCCCCAGAGTCAGTTCTTTCTTTCCATGCTGTAAGTCCTGAGGATCAAACTCAGGTCATCAGGATTAGCAGCAAGTGCCTTTACCCAAAGAGCCATTTTTCTGGTCCTGACAGTCGTTGCTGGCTTATTATCCTGTCTCAGGATTTGCACCCAGAATGAAGCAGCCCAGTGCTTTGTAAAATGGATTCCCTTAAGGCAGGGCCCAAGCCGATCCCCACCCAGGGCATTGCCATCTGTCCTGCTCCTGTCGGATGGTGACAGCGCTGTGTCAATGTTTCCCATAGGGTACATTCAGAATGCCTGGGTTAGTTTCCTGACCCCCTCAAAATGTCATTCTGGAAGCCCTGGCCTGGCTCTGAAGCCCACACCCACCTCCAGTGCTCAGCCATTACCTCAGGAACTGGTGGCTAGGATGGTTGCCAAGGTTCTCTAGCCTTGAAGGAGTTTAGGGGAAGCAAAGGACCCCAGAGCTGCAGTGATCTTGTGACCTGGGGGTCCTGAGACCTGCCAGTGATGGCCTAGTGAGACCCTAACGCATCAAATTGGCAACATTCAGGAAGCTCCTGGCTGGACTGTGATGGTTGGTAAAGGGATCATTAGCTGCTGGCAAACACCATGCACCGAAGAAGGGCCTTGGGCTCTGACAAATGACAAATGAGAAAATTAAAGGCTTGGAGAAAATGTAAATATCATCCTTTGTAAGTCCGTCCCTCGGCAGGGAGAGAGAAGATGTTTCCTCAGAGCGCTGAGCCATCTCTTCTATTCTCTCCTCCAGCGGGGAGACGCTACCGCTGTTTAACACTTACGCACTGTGATCTGTCTTCCCCATCCCAGCAACGCCTCCACACTACATGGAGAAAAAGGATGTCATTTCCTCCCACCAACTCTCTCCCATTCAGTGTGTCTCAGACATTATTTAAAGATTATTTGGGGGGGGGTCTCACCAGTCTGGACCCAGTCTAACCAGGCTCAAGCCAGACTGGGGTGCATATTTTAACCAAGGCCAAGCTGGTCAAAAATTTCCAAAGTAGTCCAAAAGCCTTGCAGGTCACACTTGTTGTGAAGAGGGGACATGTCCAGGAAGAGTGATTTCACCCGCAGAGGCTGCCTTTGCTGAGGCTCTGGAAGCCAGGCCTGCTGTATTTACTCCCCGGGACACGTGTTCTCATTCTTACCTACAGATATCCCGATTTCAGGAGCAATGGTGCCCAGGCTTCAATTCCCTATGCGTGTGTCTTCAGCACTCTGCACAGCCCCCACCCCCACCCCCACCCCCACCCCCACCCCCACCCCCACCCCCACCACAGCAACAGGGCCTTAGCCACAGCATAGTGTCTCCTGGCACAGTTTAGAGAGCAAGTGGGACGCAGAGCACGTGGATTGGAACCCTGGACACGGTGAAGGACTTACCATGTTGGTCCTGACCCCCAGCCCCCACCGCCCCTGTGAAGAGGATGCATCTTGCTCTATGAACGCACACAAGACTCACCACTGGGGCCTAGGGTCCTTCTCAGAGTAGGTCTAGCCTATCCCTGACAAAATTTGGGCCTGATCTGCTGTTTGTTAGTTTGGAACACTCCAGAGGAAGAAACCTGAAGCCAAATGTCCCTTTCTGGAGAGAATTTGTCAGCATCCAGGGAGGTTTCAAATGCTCACCCCACATTCTCCACCCATGTCTACAATGAAGGACCTTTTACAATTTGGAATGTCAGGAAATTGGAATCTACCCAGATACCCTGAGACAAGGAGGGGCACAAACCACAGAGGATTCTCCTGAAGAATGCGGGCATGCAGGAGGAGGCAGTTCTGTGTGCACAGACCTGTACAGAGCCAAGGCTCTGCCTATATGTGCTGCAAAGCACAGGAGGGTGTAGCCATGTGCACAGACACACACACGTTCAGTGTAAGAAGTGTACTGTCACTTCTTAGATGTAGTCAACACACCAGTATACACCTGTGATGGTTTGTATATGCTCAGCCCAGGGAATGGCACTATTAGAAGGTGTGGCCTGTTGGAGTAGGTGTGGCCTTGTTGGAGTAGGTGTGTCACTGTGGGTGTGGTCTTTAAGACCCTGGTCTGAGCTGCCTGGAAGTCAGTCTTCGTCTGTTTGCCTTCAGATGAAGATGTAGAACTCTCAGCTCCTCCTCAACCATGCCTGCCTGGATGCTACCATGCTCCCACCTTGACGATGATGGACTGAACCTCTGAACCTGTAAGCCAGCCCCAAGTAAATGTTGTCCTAATAAGACTTGCCTTGGTTATGGTGTCTGTTCACAGCAGTAAAACCCTATCTAAGACAACACTCAACGATTGTCCAGGTGCCTCTCCAGCCTACTTGAACCCAGCAGGTGCTACATGACAGCTGCCCTCTGACCTTCAGTAATCCTGTGTGCCCCACACACCCACTGCACCCACATGCTGCCTATCAGCTGTGCCCTGGACACAAAGATTTCATCTCAGGCCTCAGTCCTGCTATCCCTGCACGATGAGTTCTCTTCCAGGTGGCCTCAGTACCGCCCCCTCTGGCACGCCTTCCTATTGGACATTCCGCCCCCATGGACCCCCTCCTATTTCTTACCCTGCTCTGGATCACCCAGCCAAGCTTCTGCCTCGTGGAAGCTGAGCTCAGCACTGGGTAGGTACCCAGTGGACATCTGCTAAAGGAATCGGTGTTCATGTCTCTTGTCTGAGTCACCACATAGATGACAGACAGCAAAGGAAAAGCTCCAAGCGAGGTTCCTAGCCAGACAGCAGGGATGATGGGGTGGGGGCAGGTGGCAGCCTCAGGAGGCGACTGGGGGATGCGCCCATCCTTTGGGTTCCGGTTTTGCTACAGAGCAATACACTTGTGTAATGAAAATTAATTTTAATTAAAAATTCAATTTCGTGCAATACTGGTTTCGCAATATTGCGAGAGAATGCTTTCGTTTGTTTAGTTGAGATATTGGACGCCAGGCACTCTGTTATCCTAAAACAATCAACTTCACTTTAATAACTTTTGGGTTATTGAACCATGATAGCAATAATGGCACCGTCCCTCTACCTACAGCTTGTGGTTCTCAAAACACTGAACCTCCTGCCTCCTCTGACCCACAGGACAACACAGCAGAACTATAGGAAGTGTAGCGATTTTTCCCATTTAGACAAGTGATTTCCGGGCTATGTGCATTCTCCACCTCCCTACCCAGCAGTCCCTGGGGCTGACCCCACCCCCAGCCCCAGGAGCAAGCTGTGATTGGCCTGATCCAGTGACCCTGTTTCCTACTGTTATTCCTTCCTAGTGTTGAGACATTCCGGGATTCGGGTCACCACTCCACAGTAAACATCCAAATGGACAGAGAACCCACTCTGTAAGAAAACTTCCCGCCCCAGCAGCAGAGCATGATATAAATCCAACTCCAGCTTCCAGTCACCTGGCTTTTCCATGCTGAAGTTAAAGATTTTGAAAACTATTTATTTGGCCCCACCCCCTTCAGAGTTGTCGCACACAAGGATCTAAGACAGGAGCCGGCAAGGAGCAGAGCTCATTAACACACATCTGACCTTCCCTCTAAGACACGGAGACGCAGGCACTGATGTGCGTCCTCCTGGCCCCAAAGCCTGGCCATGTGAGGCGCATACGCGGTAGAATTTATCAGCATGTGGGTCTGTCCTGGCCATGTGAGGCTGGCCTGGCTCAGGGTCCACACACAGGGAAACAGTCCATCTTGAGTGGCACCTGGTAGCCTCCCTTCCCAGGTGACAGCAAACACTGCAGGCCTGTGTTGCTCTCTGGCAAAGATTATGCTGGAACTAAGAAAATAGCTGCAGTCTGAGGCCATTGTAAATGCTTTCTGGTTTCTGCTGAGCTATTAGCGGTAAGAGCTCTCGTGATGGATGCTTGGCATTGACTCTTTCCATAACCACAGCGGCAGCGGCGACAGTCTCTCACTTCTGCTCAGTCAGGACGGGCTAACACAAGCTGAGGTCCTTGGAGAAGAATTCATCTAAACCTAATTTTTCTTAATGAGACAGTGATGAAAAACAGCCTCCAAGGGAAACTGTGAGAAGGACCACCAGGCAGCTGTGGGTACAGCGGAGGAGCCTTCGGCCTGGGAGCTTTCAAATCCAGAATGTCTCTGTTCAAAAGCACTTCCATCATGTACCTTTCCTCTGACCCTACGGAAGGCACCCCAGCTGAGGACATCCCAAACTTGACAATGTCAGTTAGAGGCCATTCACTCCGCCCCACCAGGGAATTCTCTTATCTGAGAAGTCCCTTGGGAAGAGCAGATCATTTCACAGACTTCACCATTTTCCTTCAGCAGAGGGAGTACCGGAGCAACCCCTTCTAGAATGATCCCCCAAGGCAGCTTCAGGGGCTCCCAGGACAGCCCTGCTTCTACCTCAGAGAGGAGAGATGTAAGTGGCATCAGGAGCCTGAAGCTGGCTGAGGACCCGAATGACTGACAGCTCCCCTCCCGACCGTCAGGGTTCAGTCTCCATCCTGAGCAGGCCCCCACTGGGGTTCAAGAGAAACTAAGAGAACCATTCCCTCTTGGGATCATTATTAAACCTCCTGAGACAGGAGGTTTTTGAGACGGAAACATTCAGAACTCCTGGAGGTTCAGTAAAGAAAAGCATAGGGGAGCAGAGGTGCTCAGAGGCGGAGCGGAATGACCAGCCCATTTTGATTGGGCTAAGAGGTATCCAAGGAAGGACAGGAGAGGCCTGAGACCAGACCTGTTCCATCTTCCCAAGACATCGTGAGCAAATCTACCTAAGCGAGCCTTGTGTGTCCAGCCGCGAAGGAGGTTCTCGTGCACACTGAGGGGTTTGGAGGCTTTAATCAGACTCAGCATGGCATGGAGCTCAAACGTTCTGGGTGTTGTCTTTCTGGAAATGGACCAGTGGCCCTGACCTTCACAGCTCATGCCCATGGCCTAGGGGGTCATCAAGCCCAGAAAAGCCACCCCCACATCAGGTGACAGTGCCTGCAGGGTCACAGCCCATCCCCTCCATCGCTGCACCCGCTGGGATTTCTTCACAGTCATTACTTGGAGGGCAGTGGGAACCTCGACCTCCAATTTGCCGTTTACCTAGGTCAGCCCAGTGAGCTAACTGAAAAGACACAGCCTGGAATTACAGTTAGCAGTGGAGGGTGAGGTGACTCAGAACTCACAGGCAGTGTTACTCTGTAGTGACCTAGGACACCTCATAACTTGCCCTGTCACCTGCCAAAGCCAATTTGAGCGCCAGCATGTAGCTACTTTAATTGAAACTGCCCTCCCTTTCCAGGGTCGCTCAGTGTTCACCTGTCCTTCCAAGTAGAAGCAATTAAAAGGTGAGAGACATCATGACACCTCGAAGAAGTGGGTTCAGAATGTGACACTTTTCCCACAGAGGCCGAATGTTGAGAGGCCCTTACCAAATTTCTGGAAAGGCAGCCAGTAAAAGATATTTGGCAAACGTCAGGGCATATCTGAGCATTAGAGGTTATCTGGATCCTGCAACAGTCTCAGAAGACAAGGCCTGAGCTCTGGGATCTGCTTTCACACAAGCCCTCAGAGACTAGGGAGAGAACAGGGAGCCAAGCCTGGTGACTGCTGAATACAGGTTGTGGTGAATTTGAGTAGCTATATTCGTCTGACTGGAATAGCCATGTTGGTGTCTACTTGTGCACAGCTTGTTTTTTTTGAGGCTACATTTTACTTGAGGAAGTGTCTCTTGATACTGAACTGCACATCCTGCCCACCTAACTGTCTGCATTGTAACCAGCAAGCCAGGGTGTTTCACATGGTCTGAGCCCACTGCTGTCAAAGGCAACATGCCTAGTGTGTCCAAGACTCTCCTGACACCTGGGCCAAGTCTTCATGCAGGGCTATATCCATCCAGTGCTACAACCCCCTGACTACAACAGTCACTGGTTCATGTGCGTGTCTGAACAAAGGCGATGGGCCTGTCACCAGCCCTACATCAAGAGCCCAGGGCTGTTTTGAAGCAGACAATGGTTACTGTGGCTCCTACAGAACAGTGACTTATTCCTAGGATGGCCTCTAAACTGCTGGAGGTGGTGGTGGGTCCACAGCCAGCACAGGGCGTGTGGCACCTCAGCAAGTCTGCATATGGTGGCTGCTGAGCTTCCACAGGTTGAGATGCCTGGAGTTGGGGTGATGGGATTGGGTACCCCCAAGGGAGCTAACTTGAGTGTTGCTAGGAGGCTGGGGTGGAGATGCTGGACTTTCTGTTACACCCAAAGGATATGATGACTACTGGGGGTAACCAGAGACCAGGTCAATCTTCAGGCTGGGAGCTCGTGGTTAAGTGGCCTGCGCCACTCAGAAGCACAGCTGTCCCTGTGGAGAGATGGGCACCATGGTTCTCTGTTAAGAACAGCTGTATGTAGGCTTGTCAGACAGATCACTGGACTGTCAGATACTGCTGTCCTCTCTCACATGCCCTTGTTCCCTACCAACAGGACACAGGTTCTGTGTGTGACATCAGGGCTCCCGACTCTGCTGAGCCATGTGACATGGTTCTAACCACTGGAGGAAGCAGAAGACTTCTTCTGAAAAACTTAGCCTCTTCCTCCTCTCCCTCCTTACTCTTCTTTCTTGAGACCACTGGGCTTTGGGCTCTGTTCTAGCACTCTCCTGCCTTCCACCCGGGCACAGGCAGCAGCTACAAGGTGGGCTTCCTTCTCTTCCCTGGATCTGCCAAGCACTTTGCTGTAAAGGCTCCTTTGTCTCTGAGCCCATGACAATGTTGATTTAGCTGGGTGACTGATCTCACCACTGAGCCACCCTGGCCTTGTCAAGTGCAAGAGGAAGTTTGTTTGTTTGTTTGTTTGTTGTTTTGTTTTTAAAATCATCTCTTGGAGGGCCCAATGTTCCAGGTCTGATCCCAGAGTGTTCGGTAGAAACCTGCTATTAAAGCCAGCATCATCCCCATTTTAGAGATGAAAATGTCACCCAGATAGAGGGATTCCTGCCTCCCCAGGTGCCAGCAGACAGCTGTGCTAAGCCTCCCTGCTCATCCCTGTGCGGATGCTGTCATGGTTGCTGGGAAGACAGGTTAGTTATAAGCCAGTCCTAACCCTGAGGCTCTGTGTTGAACCTGGACTGTCCCAGCAGATCCGCGTTGTGGACACTCAGTGTGCCGCATCTGTGGAGCTCTTTTGAAAGCTGTGGAGATGTGAGGAGGGGGGGTACAGGTAGTGGAAACAGGAGGTAGACCAACTACGTTGAGTCTCTGAAGACGATCCCACCCCTACTTCTGGCCTGCTCTCTCTGCTTCCTGTTCCCCCACCATGATGGATGGGCTGTGACCTTACAAAGCCATACGCCAAATGAATCCCCCTTCTTATGTTACTTCTGTCCCGTGTCTTGGTTACAGCAGCATGTGATCAGCTGGTACAGAAGATTGCTACCAGAAGTGGACTTATTATACTATGTAATCTGAGTGGTGTGAATTCTGATCTAAGGGTATGGAAGGACTTAGATACCCATGTCAGGGAAATCCTGGACGTGTCAGCTACATTTCATGACAATTCCAAGCCAGGAAGCCCAGAATGGCGACTGTAACAATGGTGATAAAATCTGTGATCTTGAGTTCTTCAAGAGGAACGAGGACTACAGCTTCCTGTTACGTCCTGCCAATGAATTCGTATATATTTTGTTCCTGGCCTGAGAGTCTGGATGAGGATGGATCCGAAAGAAATGGATTATTTGCTTGGCAAAAGAGATTTCAAAACAGAACATCACAGAGACATGAGGGTGGGGTGGCGGAAGGAGGTGGGGAGAGCTGGTGTGGGGAAAGGAAGTCTCCTGACCCCAGAGCCTGCACATCCAGAAGCAGCTTCAAACCTTCTGGCTCCTTCCATAGTGAGTAATCCTGTCTGAGCGGGGAGGAAGTATTTGGAAAGAGAGTCCCTGACACCCCAGTTCAGTCTAGAGCTCCTCCTTCCCTGTCAGACCCCCACCACCTGACTGGGGTACTCAGAATGAGTAGCAGGAAGTATGATCATCACAGACATCAAGTCCTACCCCAGGCAGCAGCCTGGAGCGGCTTTCCTGCTCTGGTGCAGGTGACTTTGATAGGGTTTCCTCCCTCTACTGGTTCTGAGGTGGAGCCTCCCTTTCTTTAACTCTTTGGGTTTTTTTTTCTTCTTCTTTTTCTTCTTCTCCAAGTAAAAGAAGAAAAGTGAAAACACGCCCATCATGCATAATTTGAACCCTTGGGTCTATGCCTATAATCTTCCGTCTCCGTGTGGCTTCAAAACACCTTATAGAATGAATCCTCTTCAGAAAAGGGCTGTGTCTGTGGCTTAAAAGAACTATAGGCATCCTATCTGATCAACTCCTTATTTGCTGTGAGGTGAGGTGTGTGTGTGTGTGTGTGTGTGTGTGTGTGTGTGTGTGTGTGTGTGTGTTGCCTGCATGCCTGCCTGCCTGCCTGTCAGTCTGTCCTGCCTCCATGTCCCTTTTCCTGAGCTACAGCAGGCCCTATGGCCCCCTGGTGTGTGTCTATTTGACTTTGCATCACAAAAAGCGCCCTGTGATCCCTGTGATGTTAGAGGAACCATGAATCACAGTGACAGCCCTCCCAGTATCCAAGAGACCTCCCCTGGCTGGTAAGTCACCATTCCCCATCCCCCCACAGCCTCCTGTGAGAACCAGTCACTGTATTGACCATCAGCTGAAGCTCCCAGATTCCATGTGGTGACCCACATTGTGTGTGCTAAGGGCCAGTCAGCCTCTGGCTAACTTCTTGCTGCTTGGTGTCCTGGGAACCCGAGCTGTTTGCTCCTGTCTGGAGCTGCTCTAGCCAGTGTTTCCATAGCTGCCTCCAGGCCCCAGGCTCCAGGCCCCAGACCCCAGGCCCCAGGCTCCAGGCTGCTGAAGACTGTGAATGAGGCCTCTCCTCTGCCCTCTGTATTCAGTGCCATCTGCATGACTAAGCTTCCTGCCCTGCTCCTTTGTGTTGATGTCTCTCTCTCTCTCCTATGGAGGGACAAATTATTTGCTCACTGACAGTGGCCTAAATTTGGCAGCAGCCTCAGCAGCATCTGTAACAAACCGGAGCCAGGTCGCCACACTTGATGGGGACAATTCCAGGCATGTTTCGACAGCCTAAGGATGTAAGGATAAAAATTATACCAGCCTCCAGCAGTGGCTGTAAGAGGAGTCCTGGCAGAAGAGGACATGCCAGTAAGAAGAAAAGCAAGGAGCTCTTGCCGTGAAAACCTAGCTCGATTAAGCAAGAGCTCAAAAGCCCCTTCAAATGAGGTCACAGGCTCCCTGGGGAAAGAGTTACATCTTAGAAGTGTGTCTTAGGAAGGGCAGCTCTCACCCCAAACAGTCCCGAAGCTACATTGTAGATACAATTTTAAAATTCATTTCCACTGTAGTCAAAACTTAAAATGAAAGTCACAGATAGTATAAGCTATATAGTTTTTAAAGATTTGCTTTATTATTGTGTGTGTGTGTCTGCCAGTAGGAGGCATCAGACCTTTTGGAGATGCAGTAACAGACCTTTGTGAACCACCCAACAATGGGGCTGGGATCTAAATTCCAGGCCCCTGATAGAGCAACTAAGCGCTCTGAACCACTGAGTCATCGCTCTGGGCCCAACATGATTCTTTTGGTTTTGTTTTGTTAATTTGATGTCCAAACTATAATAGAAAAAGAAATATAAGGAAAATGAAATAGGCAAGGTAACATGCACTATGACAATGTCTCTTCCCACATGTGCACTGTGACAAAGTCTCTTCCCACATGTGCACTGTGACAAAGTCTCTTCCCACATGTGCACTGTGACAATGTCTCTTCCCACATGTGCACTGTGACAATGTCTCTTCCCACATGTGCACTGTGACAATGTCTCTTCCCACGTGCAAACGCCCAGGCACAAGTGCCCAAGGAGAACAGATCAGCTTCCTGACCAAGACCAGTGACTAGAGTAAGTTGGCCCCTCAAATGCCACATGACATGGCTGCTGTTGGCATTCCTTCTATGCTCCGCCCAACAGTTACCTAGTAACAGTCAGGTAGGCCTGGTTTACTATAAAAGGGACTGTTCGACCCTTCTCTCTGATTCCCTTCTCTCTCCCTGACCCTTCTCTCTTTCTCCCTCCCCTCCCTCTCTCCTCATGTTCCCAGCCAGTCAGCCTCTCCCCTTCTGCCCTCAACATCACGGTCCTTCTCTGTCCCCCCCTCTTTCTCTACTACTACTCCCTTCTCAACTTCCCTTCCCATGCCCCCAAATAAACTCTATTCTATACTAGACCCGTTGTATTTCGGGTACCTTCGAGGGGAGGGAAAGGATGCCCCAGCATAGGCCAACTGAGGTGCCCCGCCCACTGTACCATACCACACTCTATGAAACATATCCTTTTTATAAAAACACATCAGCACTGATATCACCTTCAGCAAGGTTTTGTGCAAATCAAGGTGAAATGTCCCTTGGCCGTGTCAATGAGAATTCCTGAAGAGCAGCCATGTCTGCAGAGACTCTGACTAGTTAGCACTGAGGTGACTTGAAGAGGTTGGAACATGGCAGGTTCAGGAGCCTGAACCTTACCTTGGGCTAGATCCAGCAGTCTGTAACAGCCATTCCTTGCCCATCTCTCTGTGTGGACTAACAGCTTGTGTCTAGTAGATAAAAAAAAAAAAATTGCATCTACTAACTTAGCAGACCTCTGGCTTCTACCAACCCAAAAGCTAAGAATGTCATCAGACAGCATCTGAGGCCTATAATAAAGCATCCGCCATCTCTCTGTAGCTGCTTCTCTGATGTACCCACCAATGTATTCTAAACCTGCTTTGGTGTATGACTTCCTCTGTTCCATAAAACCATAAAAACATCACGAAACTGCTTCTACCTTGGACCATGGAATTTGGTTCCCTAGCCATGCTCACTCAAAATGGCTACAGAATAAACTATTTCATAATCCCCTTAGGTTCAGAGTTGTTCTGTTTTGGGTTTTTTGCACTGATAGTAAACACAAGGTCACCACTGGTCTCCTTCCTGGTCCCCTGCCATATGAATGGCCTCCACTCCATACCCCTGCTGCCGTGGTCCAGGTCGTTCATCCTGCCCCTCCCCTCCTGGTGCCTTGTCTGATGCAACAGATTGAAATTCCCTGATATCGTGAGGCAGTGCAAATCCTTCCCTCCTCCCCCCCCCCCCGCCCCCCTCCTTCTGCAGGACTGAGAGGTCATCTTCACACACCTTAGCTTTAGGGCTGGTGGAGGCTGGAGATGTCTCGGGCTCGGTGATGTATCCCAAGAGCTTCATCTGTAGCCAAGATCAGGCTAAACACAGAGCTTGACAGCAGTGGCTGCTGGGAGCATCCCCCACAGGCTCACGCGTCAAGTGGGTGGAGCTAAACGGGAAGGTTCTAGAAACCTGAGGAGGTGGGATCCAGCTGGATGACGTAGGTCACTGTGGGACGATCCCGGGACTATTTGCTTCTTAGTCCTTTTCCCCTCCTCCCTGTGCTTCCTGTGAATGAAGACACCCTCGACTGCACACACCCAGTGCCACATTGCTCCCCTGGGCATGTGGACCCAAGTGACCCTGGACGAACTTCCCGAAAGCCAGGAGCCAAAATAGTAACATTTTAGTGGAAAAATACTTAATGGAGGAACGATTTGTTTTAGCTCATGGCTTAAGACGGCCAAAGATAACTTTAGCTCTCAGTCAGCAAATTCCATCTTTCCACAGTCCAATGTTTTATTTAGCCAAGGTCAAATGGTCTGCAGGCTCCTCGATATAGTTGTGGCTTCTTGAGAGAACTTCAGTTCCAGGGCTCAGATCCTTGCAAGTGAGATTTACTAGTTGGAAGCAACTGGTAGGCCTTTCCAAACTAGAGCAGGATGCAAGTCTGCCTGGGGCACACCTGTCCCGTGCACTGGTGCACTGGTGCACCGTCGACCAGCATCAGCAGGCCCCTCCCACTGACTGCTGCCAGCTCCCTGCTTCACCATTGCGCCTCTGAAGAGACAATACCCACTAGCTCCACACTGCCCACACATAGCTGCATAGTTCCACAGGCTGAGGCCTTCTGATGCCTGTCTGCTGAGTTCCTCTTGCCCTGTGCCTTTCCCTGGCTAGTTCTCCACTCTGCCCACGATGAGGTGGGAAACACAGAAGCTTCCAGGGGCCCCCCGCTCCACTCCCAGCTGAAAAGAACAGAATCCTCTTTCCCTGAGTGAGCTAGACTCCTGACGTCTGAAGGCTCCATACACACACACACACACACACACACACATACACATGCATATCACATGCCCACACTGATGCACACACACACAAACACTGATGCACACACACATGCACAACACACACACACACACACTGATGCACACATATATCAGTGCATGCATGCACACACACACACTGATGCACGCATGTACACGCACATGCCTACATGCCCATGTTGGGTGCTTCCTAAGGGCTAGAAAACCTCCTTTCCAACTCTCTCCCTGTGTTGCAGAAACTCCCTCAGACCTAACAGATGTCAGCCTCCAAGGGGCTTGAGGTTCTCCACCAGAAGCCGCTTTCTGGATATTTAACTGTATCTGTGTGGGTCCCCGTGTGCACACACTCACGCTCACAGGTATGTAGATGGCTTACATGTTATCTGTCATTAAAATACATCAAGACAACAATGTTAATCAAGATTTTAAAAAGCCTGTCAGTCTAACCTCTTCTCACCTACTCGGTGCATCCTTATGTCCAATCAAAGACATACACATGCGCCCGGGTGGTCCCCAAGGACAGCATCTCCTAGTGACACTGCGGCATCAATATCCTCCGTGCTAATGATAGCATTGCCCCGTGGTGCTGCAGTGCTCTGAAATATTTTCAGATTCTATGATCAACTAGAATCAACCACAATCAGCACTGGAATAAATATCTTTGAATATTTATTATCCGAAGCATATGTATGCATATGTATGCGCATATAGATGAGCCTGTTTCTATGGGACACTTTCCTAAAAATAGGGACCACTTGGGTGGAAGAATATGCATATGCTTAAGTTAGAGGTCGATGGCTTCTGCCTGCAGCAAGACAAGACAGGGTTGGGATGGAGGAGCCTCTACCACTGTGTTGAAGAGATGAGGAGAGCCTGCTGGCTGGGGAAGGGTCCTGGGAGTGGCCTGCTGACGGAACAAGCTAGAAAGAGAAGCTGCTAAGGTACAGCAGGAAGAGGGAACCCCACTGGCCATAACTGTCCATAATGACTCTAAGCACAGGAATAACAGCAAGGATAACAGCAGCTGAGACTGCGGAGCTGGCTCAGTCGGTAAAGCACTCACCTTCTGACTGTGAGGACCTGGGTTCAAATCCTGAAACCCAATGCAAAATAAGAGCTGGGCATGGTGGTCTGTACCTGTGACTCCAGAGCCACGGAGACAGAGACAGGCGGGCCCTGCTCCAAGTCAGACTTGAGCGACAGATGGCAGCGTGCAGAGCAGCCAGGTGGAGTAAGGGTTGTGGCAGAGAGGCCAGCTGGGTTGTTTCATTTTGAGGTGTACAGTAGCCCAGCCTATCTGGGGAGCCCCAGACTACTGAGACCCTGTCTCAAAATAGCAAAGTGGACAGCCTTTCAGAGGATAATATCTGAGTTTGTTTCTGGTCCTATGTGTACATGTATGTACATTTGAGCCTGTGCGTGCGTGCGTGCACACACAGACACACACACACAGACACACACACACAGACACACACACATGCACACATGCACACACAAGCACGCAGTAACCACCATGGATCCACTGCAGCTCTCCCTGGCTCTGACAGGTTCCTAAGCACTTGAGCAAAGCTGATCTCAGCAGCCTCATGGGAGAAGCAGATGAACCTCCCTGTTTTCCTGAGCAGGGTGACAGGGCATAGAAAGGTGGCACCCCAGGTTGAAGTCACTTAGCTTCTTGATGAGACACCCCTAAGGAAAGGAGAGGCCCACATCTAAGTCACCCCAGGCCCTCACATGGAGCTGTGCCTGCAGGTCACAAGGATCAAGGGCAGTACAACAGTGACGTGTCCAGAGCCAGCCCCAAGCCAGCCCCTTCTCAGAGCTTCATATAGATTCTTCACAGCAGCCCTACAAGATGCTGGCTGATTGTCACCATGGGGCAGAGGACGACCCAGATACCAGGGGTTAAGTCATCAGCAAGACTGTGGGTTATTGAACAGCTGAGCCTGACCTGTTCACCTGGCCTCAGATCCCTGCTATTCTGTAACATACATGTGCGTGTACAGTCCAGCACTCACAGTGTGTCCCTGTTCATGTAGGCCAATGAGTATGCACACATACAAACATGCATGCACATTGGTCACTTAGGTGCAGGCACTCAGAGACCCAGATTTGAACCTGATACATAGTTGGCAGCTTTAGGAGGGATCAGGGACCTCAAGGCGAGTCCATGTCAAGGTTCCCACTTGGAGCAGATGAGTACCATGAATCGAATGTTAAAATTACAGAGCCCAGGACCCCGGGCTGCCCAGCAGCCACAGCAGGTTCTGTCCACAAAACTGTCTATGCCCGTGGGTCCCTCTTCTGTGAACCCAGCAACAGCATGGCCCCGCTGCACGGCTCTGGAGGACACAGTGAGGGGACACCCAAGAAGCATGAGAGCCATGCCAGGCACACAGTGAGTACTCAATACATACAGAATTAGTAAATTTCCATGAGCACAGGGTTCCCCTGACTCCCAGCAACAGGCAGACCCTGTGCACCTCGGCAAGCAGCCCCCCTCCCACCCTGTGCACCTCGGCATGCAGCCCCCCATCCCGTTTGGAAGTCTCATTGATCCGGGCATCCAATGAAATGTCACCATCAGCTGGAAATCGCCCGCCTTTGTTACCTCCCCATGCTGGCTGAATCTGTCGGAGCCCCGCTATTATTTTCTTTGTCCCTCCCTTCCTTCTCTGTGGGCATCAAGGCAGGACAACAGCTGCACCTGGCCATGTGTTTAATCACCTCAGGAATTCGCAGGAAATTGTGTGGATTGGGGACATGATGTCAGAGGGGCGAGTGGTTGATCCAGACAGAGCAAGCAGGAGTGGGACGGGATCAAGAGGAAGGCCAAGAAGCAGGAGCGAGACACAACCAGGGGAGGAACAGGATCAGTGAGAAAGCTTCCGCAGTCCAGGTAAAGTTAAATGTGCTGGGGGCTTTGCTCCTGTGGAGCATTTCCCGAGAGAGGATGGTCCCTCCCAGTGGCAAGCTGAAGATGAGATGGAACCCTTTGGTCGTGTCTAGAGTTAACTCTGCCCACCAGGGCCTTCCCTTCCCAGGTGACCCCATTTCCCATCTTGTCACTGTGGCCTTGCTGCTTCTAAAGCATTCCCCAGGAGACCTCTTCCTGCGAGCCACACGCTGGCTGCTCTGCCCTGGGCTCCGTATCCTCCCTCCCCACACGCAGGTGTCTGTCCTCAATCTAGGAGGTCAGAGGTTTGCTCCTGGACCACTATGACAGAGAGATGTGTCCATCTGTTTGTTCTAATTACGGTTGTTAGCCTTCATCCTCAACTATAATGACTACAGTCACAAAAGAGACATGCCCAGCACCATGTTCCGGGAAGGTTTACCTGAGGGGAAGCCCCCTTCTCTGTCTCCTGGGTGTCACCATGCATCTTCCCATGGTGATGGACTATGACTCTTCTTAACTCCTAATCTAAAATAAAGCCTTCTTTCCCTTAGTCGCTTCTGTATTTTTCTGTTAGCAACAGGAAAAGCAATCAATAGAGAAATTGGTGCTGAGGCCTGGGGGCTGGGGGCTGGGGTCCCATGGTCGTTGCTATAGTAAAGGAGTCATGCTGCCTGTAGCTTTTGGGCCTGGTTTGTGAACTGTGAGCCGAAGAAGCCCTAGGGTACAAGAACCTATGCTCGGAGGGCACTTCTGGTAAAGTGTGGACTATCAGGGTTCTGAGGGAAATATGGACGGTAAACATCGGCTCACGAGGTTTCACGGGGACAGGATGCCATCAGGAACTGGGTTAGGAGCCACACATGGCTTCCTGGAAATGTGAGTGAAGTTGAATTCAAAAGTCATGAACTGACTGGACAAGAAATTTCAAGGTGGCACAGTGTCCAGACTGTGGTGTGGTTGCCGCTCACTGCTGCTAGTCAGAATTAGAGTGGCAGACAGCAGCACAGACACAAGCGGATACACACGCAGTGAGGAGAGGAAAGCACTGCCATGTCCAGGTCAGCCAGCCAGTTCATGTTGAGGGATACAGAAGCAAAACGTGTTGTTAATGAGTAGTATTTTAGAAAGGTCAAGGTCACCATAGACTGGGACCGAGCGGTGTGGCTGAGTCCCCAGGGAACTCTGTCACAGGCTTCCACAATAAATCCAGCACCAGGCTTGTCCGCATCTTGCTTTGGGAGCAGAAGCAGCCTACCGTTTACAGGCAGCTATAGGTGAAGCACGCCGTATTTGGCTTCCCTCAGAGGGATGTAAGGACAGGGCAGAATCTAGTGAGAGCTGGTTGCAGCAGGGCCAGTTCTGGTGGTGAATGTGTGATGGGGGGGCTGGCTTTCGTTATCTCAGTCTTTTTGCGTTCATGTATGTTTGAAATTTTCCAGATTGTGAAATGGAATTGCTAATAGACTGGACCCCTAAATCTAACTGCCAAGTCAGAGCTGACCCTACAGGCAGCAGCCACCATCGACGCAGCAGAGCCGGCCATGAGGCTGCACTTCTGAACAAGCCTGCCTGGGTCCTAGCCAGGATTGCTCCTAGAGCTGTATAGCCTTAGGTAGGTTACTTATCCTCTCTGTGCCTCAGTTTCCTCCTTTGCAAATGGAAAGGTAACAGTTTCTATAGAACCAGGATGCTCATTTGCATAGGCTTTTTACAAACACTAGCTAAACAACACAAGCTCCTTGCCATAGTCCTGAAGAGACTTCAAATGATCCAAACAGCTCTCCTCCTGGAGGGCCCAGAGCTCCTGTTACCAGCTTTCAGAGGCCAGCAGTACTTGTTGACTCCACTTCCCCCATCTTCAAAGCCACAGTCACAGACCCTTGTCTGACCTCTGACCTCCTGCCTCCCTCACATAAGGACTTATAGAATTGCAGTGAGCCCACCAGGAAAACCAAGAATGACATCTCCAACCAAAGGCCTTCGTCTAGTCACCTCTGAGGCATAGCTGTTACCATGCCAAGGTACATAGTACAAGTACATAGGTTAGAGAGGCCAGACGTGGACCTCTTGGGGAACGTTATTCAGGCCACTGTGAGGGGTCATTGTGAAGACTGACTGTAGGGAAAACTTGTGATTATACCTGGGTGGTAGCCATTTTCTTGTTGCTATGACAACATGCCCAAGGAGAAGCAGTTTAAGGAATGAAGGGTTTGTTCTGCTCAGTTCAAAGAGACAGACTGTGTTACAGGCGTGGTGGCAGAGGCAGGAAGTCTGCTGGTCACATTACATCTGCTGCCCGGAAGTGGGACTGAGCTGTGAAACTTCAAAGCTCTCCCCAAATGACCCACTTCCTTCAGCAAGGCTCCATCCTCTGAAGGCTCCAAGACCTTGTGGGGGACCAAGCATTGAATAATCGAGCCTGTGAGAGGCATTTCACATTCAAACAAGAATCCGCACATAAGCGATCAGTAGTTAATAACCAATATTGCAATCATCTTTATCAATCAAGTCTTAAAACACTGAATACAGCAAAACAAGTATGGTTTGTAACAGGAGTCATGGAAGGATTTAAAAACCCAACAGTGGTTTCCCCTTTGTGCCAGTTGACTTCCTCTCTCCCTTGTCCTGCTGACTGAGGAGCAGACGTCATGACTGGAGCTGGCACTACTATCCTGTTCCATGAGGTACCCAGAAGATAGCGGCCACTCACGTCAGGGGAGTCAGCATGAAGAAATGGATGGTCACATGCGCCCTCTCAGCCTGTCACAGGATACAACACAGCTTTAACTTCTGTTCTCTGAGCCCGGGTCACTCACAGCAGGATGTCATCCTGAGCTTTGAACTTTAATCTGTTTTTCATAAATCATAAGAGATGTCGAGTATGGAAAGAGTCCATGAAGCGAGGAGAAAGCAGCTGTGTCCGCAAGGCTTCGCTGCCCTTCTACAGCTCCAATGAGATGGCCAACACAGTCACCCTGCTCATCCAGATGGGGGTCTCAGTTGATTTTTGCCTTTTAAAAAAATGTATCTTTTTAAATGTCACAATCTCTGGTAAGAGAAGATGACAGTTGAGCTAGAGTCATGTGGGGGAGGAGATGGACTGTCCAGGTGAAGGTGTCTTGTGGCTTCTTTGACCCCACTCCCAACCTCTGTCTGACATCCGCCCTCCTGACAGCTCTCTAGCTGCCTTGGTCCAGGGAGGCCACTCCTTTTCCATCCAAGGTCCCGTATTATGAGGTCAATGTTGGTGACATCTCAGTGGACACGGTAGTCTGTGGGGCTCCTTCTTGCACTCGGTCACGAGACACGAAGTCCGTGGGGGTGCATTCCACCTGGTCCTTATGCTCCTGACTGCAGTGACTGAGCTGACGGTTGTCACCTGACCTGAGCTGGTCCAATCAGGATGACTCCTTTTTCTTCCTTTCCTAAATGGTTTTTATCGGTATCTATTAATCACAGTGTTATGGATTCCTTCTGGTATTGTCATGCATGTGCACAGTGTGTTTCAGTCATGTTCACCCCATTACCCTCTCTTGCTCCCTCCCCCTCTGGCTAATTAATTCCTTTCCTCTTCTCAATTCTCCCCTCCAACTCTCGCTCGTGTGTGTGTGTGTGTGTGTGTGTGTGTGTGTGTCCCTGAATGAGTTGTACTGGTGTTGCTTACAGGACGTAAGTGAGGGGTTATTTAGACTCTAAAGGTGGTTATACCACTGAAGAAAATGTCTACCCCCTCGCCCATCAATCACTCTCCTCAGGGAGGGTGGAACACCACGAACCCCGTCTTGTGCCACCATGTCACATCCGGCAGCGAGCATTTCTGCTGTTCCCCTCCATCCTCTGACTCTTACCTGCTTTCCGCCTCTTCTTCCGAAACATTCCCTGAGCCTTAGAGGAAAACAACAGAAAAGGCTGTCAACATGCTGAGGACCCAGATTTTAAGGCCTGATGCAAGTGGGACACTTGGCTCCAAGTCTGCCCGAGGCCAATCCCTTCTCATTTCCAGACTTAAATATATTAGTCCCTGTTCCTGACACCGGGGTGTGAGGAGGCAGGGCCATTAGGGAGCTAATGCTAGAGGCACCCGTGGGAAAATGAGGCTCGAGGGGAGGGGAGGGGAAGGGAGGGGATCCCCATGTGGTGAGGACTGGGTAGGGAGGGCTGGAGACTTTTGCTGAGCTGGGTCTTTACACACACACACACACAATCCTTTGCTGGGTAGTCGATGTATTCTGGTAGGAAAACTGTCTGGCGTTACCTCCCTGACCAATGCTGGGCAGGGAGGTGGCAGCAGCCAGACGAAAGTCCTGGTCACCAGTCACAGGCCTGGTAGAAGGACATGCTTGGGTACATGGGACCCAGGCATGTAGGACACAGGAATCTGAGACCCAGGTCCAGGATGCTGGCCCTGCAGCTGCTTCACAGTGAGTCTTGAGTTTTCCAAGTAGGTGTGATTTTTATCTCTGTGTCTCCAGTATAACAGCTGGAACATTCTCTGCAAGCACGTACCACAGAGGTCACAGTGGGACTCAGGCGCTACCAGGTACTTGACATCTGAGATGCCGCTTGTTAAGGGTTCTGGAAACATGAAATTGGCCTGACAGTTTGGGTGAGATAGGAATTCTAAACGCAGTTTTAGATTACAGAAAAATGAGGGAGGGAGTCTGGGATCCCTTGCACGCTTCTGAACTGAAGATGGTCTTAGTTAGTCAAAGTTTGGAAGTCTCCAAAAGTCTAGACTGTTTCTTTTAAATTTCTTCCCTTTGTGTATCTGTTCACACATCTAAACAGGAAATCTGTTCCAGCCAGCACAGGCTGTCCCAGCCAGCACAGGCTGTCCCAGCCAACAGGCTTTCAAGGCAGAATAGGGACAAAGGAAGGTTATGTCTCCATGGTGACATGTGCCAGAGGCCAAAGCAGGAGGATATAAGTTCAGAGCCAGTCTGAGCTATGTAATGAAACCCTGTCTCAAAAAAATCAATCAACAAATAAACAAATGAACAAACAAGGGTTCAGGTTAAAGATGTGGTGGTGCACACCTTTAATCCCAGCAATTTGGGAGACAAAGGCAGGTGGATGGCTATAATTTTGAGGCCAGCCTGGTCTACATAAGTGAGATCCAGGCCACCCAGGATCTACACAGAGAAACCTATCTCAAAAAAAAAATCTTTATGCCTCGAAGAAAATAAGGAGGAGAGAAAGAGAGAAGAAAGGAAGTAAAGACGCCCTCAATATCCAATATCTAGTCTCCTAAAAGCCAATAAAGAGAAAGGATAAATTACCAGGATAGCCCATCTCCAACTCTCTTAATCCAACCTCCAATTCATCCGCTTAACAAACATTTAATGAGCATCTACTAGACGCACAGAGACAGCTCCTTGTCATTTACAGCCCAGAGGTGTGCACCAGGAGGCAAACTGCCATGTGTGGTACTGAGTCCCATTCGATATACATCTTCAGAGGGGCCTGTCCACACTGCATGGAGTCCCTGTGGAATCCTGGCAGCTCCTCCAATAATCACACTCACCAGGCTCACATCACTGCCCATGGTGTCAGGACAGCTTTGTGATGGTACAGGAGGATGTGTCACAGTGCAGCTCACTATCCCACCTACAGCCGCCACCTCCTCCTCATCACAGGGCTGTGGACCGGCTCGGGAACCCTCTGTTCCCCTGCATCCTGTTCCCTCCTCTGGCAAGCTGAGCTGCTCCAGGCCAGGGCTACTCAAATGTAAGCCCAGCTTCTAAATGACAAACCTGGGATGGGCAGGTGACCCCGCTGCAAACAAGTTCATTCCAAGTGGCCGTCGCCAGACGTCTCTAGACAACGTTCTTCCGGCTCAGCTGGAAGGGTCTGAAAGTGGTCCCGCGTCTCCTCCTGGAAGGGGACACAGAAGGTAACCTGGTAGAAGGCCCAGCCTGGATTGTGAAAGATCTAGGGCACATCCAGGGTAGCTGCTGCTACCTATGACCTATGACCCCCATCCAGGTACACAAGCCAATGAGATATCACTAATGAAGCGGATCCCAGGATGCAGGTAGAGTGACAGGAACCCATCACTCACCATGGCAGGGACTGGGGACCAGGCAGTGGGGTGCAGGGGCCTGGAAGAGCTTCTCACCACTGGTCCTCGCTCTATGGTGACTCTTCTGCCAGCATTCCCACAGCAGGCCATGTTTGAAGGGCTCCCGACACCTCATGTTCTCTGGGTGTCCCAGCAGAGAGAAGACTCAATTCCCACACGGGAGTAGTTTTTAACAGTCAAGAATGAGTTGTTGGGTTTTTTTTTTTTTTTTAGACTGAATCAGAGAAACTGATCACAGGTGACATCATTCCTGAGAGGGAAAGAAAATAGAATGTAAGAGTCACATAACTAATTATTTGAGGTGACCAATGTCAGGCATGGACTGGACCCAAAAATGGAAGTCGTATCTTCAGGAATCCACCGTTTGGCACCATCTTTCTCTGCTTGGTGGCTCGGCGGCTTCACATCTCCACAGTGACAGGTCCCACCTCTCTCGCTCTCAAAGTCTTGACTGGGATCACGTGACTATCAGTGAGTCACTATGCCAAGGAGATGGGGAACTGAGAGATACTGAAGGGCATTCGAGCCAGTGTCCAGGCTGTAACGCTAGGTAGCACGAGCCTAAGTGTAGACATGGAGGTCAGGGAGACAGAGGAGAATAGGAGAGGTTCCTGAAAGTAATGTCAAGACTGGGCTTCCCAAGAGCCCATTGGCTACAACACAGCGCTGAGTGAAGGAGCCAGGAAAGAAGCTCACGAGGTGCTCCTCACACCAAGGGCATCAGGACAGATTCAGGAAGGAAGGCCCGTGTGGAAAAACTGCTAATTAAGATCAAAGTCCACCATTCACCCAATAGCCTTCTGGGGCTCAGCATGTAACGGGGGACTCCCTTTATTTGCAGAGTGCCTCCTTCTCTGACCTTGTCCAGGGAGTTCTAAACCCTCACACTCGCCTCTACCTGAGGAATGTCATGTAGCCTATAGCTTATAGGGCCAATTTCCATTTCCCTGACAAAACCTGTTCAGCTAGCCTGAGAGTCCTGAAATGCTTTCCCATGCTAATGAGGCATTCCAGGTACCCTAATCCCTCAGCCAATGACCTTTGCCCATCCTAGATGTCCTTACCCTCAGTCCCCAACTTTATAAGCCTTTGATCACCCTAAGTAATGTTGATCTGCCTACTGACAAGCTGTCCCGGTGTGGTCATTCACCATAAGTACTCACAGGGTTTCCGAACCCACCATCACCATCGTTCGAAGTCTGCTCCCACTGCCCTTGTGGACTGCACTGGCCGACACTCCCTGAGAACAGGGAGACCCACAGACACATCTGTGATAAAGCCAGCAGTGCTGGCATTTATAAGTGTTTTCACTGCTGTTATTTTGTCACAGAAAGAACTAGAGAGAGGTATACCAGGCAAGTGCTTTGAACAGGAGGAAAGGTTCCATGAAGAGCGAGGCATTGCACAAACAAGCAATGAGAAAAGGGTGCCCAAGGATCCTGCATCCTACTGAGAAAACAGGCTTCATTTACCTGTTTTTAAAAATTTGCAGCTCAATGACTATTAACCTCTTAAAAAATTACATTTATTTTGTGTGTAGTGTTTTCCCTGCCTCTATGTCTGTTCTCCTCCTGAGAGCCTGGTGCTGGAGGAGGCCAGAAGAGGGTGTTGAGTAACCTGGAACTGGAGTTATGGACAGTTGTGAGCAGTTATGTGAATGCTGGAAACCAAACCCCAGTTCTTTGCTCTCTCTCACCCCTGAGCTGTGATTGCTTGCTTCTTTATCCCAGAGAGAGAACACATGTTCTGTGTAACATGCATGGTCAGCCACATTTCATCTGAAGCTTACACGCTCACTAAACCTTCCCTCTGATTCGGTGCTTGACTGCTAACACGCCAATTGTCTATAACTGGCCACAGAGGACAAGACGTAACAAGAGTGGAGACTGAAGAGAGGGGTGCCCCCCACTCTCCTGCTATGAATATGGCTTGTGCTGTAAAGCCGCTTCTCACTGTGAACAACAGAGGAAATAAAAACTTCCAAATACAGTGTGAGTGGCTCCAGCACGAGGCCCCTGTACAATACTGATCCTGTAAAAGCATGCATGTGAGTCTGGAATAGGAACAGATTGTTGTTACAATTTGTGGACTTGAAACAGCCACACACCCCAGTACACCTCAGTCTAGCTGCCTTCTATGCCTCCAGGAATGGGACAGGACAGGACAAGGACAGTAGAGCCTAAAACTCTGAGAGATCATGCCTGGCCTCCAGATCACAACCAGCCTCCAGCCCCACGGGGTTCTGCCATATCGGCTGCCACCAGGAGTGAGCCTCACCACTTGCGTCTCCAAATACATCTGCCATCAAAGCAGCAGGGAGGCTAGAGGGTCCCTTAGGCTGAAGAGCAGATATTATCTAGGATCTAGGGGTAGGAGTCTAAGAAAACAAGTCATGTTAGTCCGAGGAATGCAGAAGCCAGAGCCTGCCACTTGGCCCAGTTTTCCACAGCCTGGTCACCCCGTCACTGAGACTCCTGTGTGACCTCTGTGGTGCCTCACCTCTGTGTAAACACCAGCCTGACATCTCCTTGCAAGGTAAAAAGCCAGGCTGATGTAATCCCTTCTGCTAATTCATACAGATCAGCTGCCCCCCCTCTGTGTGTGTGTGTGTATGTGTGTGTGCATGTATGTATGCTTATGTGATAGTGTACATGTATATGAGTGAGTGTATGAATGTTGTGTGCATGGTCGTGTGTGTGCACAGTTATGTGTATGTGTGTGACTGCATTAGTGTCAGTGTTATGTGTGACTATATCTGAATGTGTCTGCGTGTGCATGTGCATGTGTATACACCACATTCCCCTCTTGCGCCCAGACACACACAGCATGAATTAACAGGAGAGATCAGGTTAGCTCAGGGCTTTTAAGCTGACAAACAGGTAACAGTCTAGTTATCACAGAGAAGAGCGGGAACACTAGGGCCACCCATATAGGGCCTATGAGGCTCTGTAAGAAGTGCCCAAGAGTAACAGCATTTTAATGGTGGCTGATATGCCTGCCCCTGAGGAAGGGTGTGTGGCATGTATGTGTACAGGTGAGGATGTATATTGTGGACAGGTGCGTGTGCGTGTGCGTGTGTGCGTGTGTGTGTGTGTGTGTGTGTGTGTGTGATGGTTAATGTTGGTTGTTAACTTGATGATGTCGAGAATTACCTGGAAGACCTGCTGCTAGGCATGCTTTATGGAGATTATCTCGGGGATTATTTTAGGAATGGGAAGGCCATCCCACGGTGGAAAAGCCCAAGGGACCAGACCAACATGGAGGCAGATGCAGGTTAGGGGTGAAGGCACAGCAGGAGGGCAGTGGGGAAACCAGAGGGGATGCTGCCCTCTTCCTGTAGCCACAGGAGGCTGAGCAAGGAGTGAGGCTGCATGAGAGAAAGCAGGGGTTGGGGCCAGGACCTGAATTACACACACGTGACTGGCATTTATGAGGAACACTGTTCAGCCTCCATCAGGCCTTTTAAAATAGCCGCATCCTGTCTACGGCACGGCCTCATCAAAATGCATCTGAAACCAGTTACTTACTTTGCTGGAACAGGGTTTTAAGGGAAACTTGATGATCTCGTTCTGCAGATTTTTTTTTTTAAAAAAAATCAATGTTACTCGCCATAAATAGAAGCCTCTAAAACAAAGAAACCACAGAAGTCATTTCGCCAGCAGAAGCCGCTGACCACCCAAGCTGAGGCCAGGCCTGCTCGGCTTTGTGAAGGACAGAAGGCCTAAGATGGAGGAAGTCAGGTTAGCCCAAAACAGTCTCTCTGCCCAGAGTCCAAGAGACAGAGGCTTGTGAGAATCCATGCGGCTTCCTCCCAGCTCAGGAGCGCCCCAAATCACCTCACACTGCTTAGAGATAACCCAGCCACCCTCTCTTCAGCGCATTACGAAACACATTTTCTCTTTGCTGTTCAGGCGTGGCGGTCTCAGCACTGGGAAGCAAATGCTTCACATTTCTTGTTGCTTCAGAAGCAGGAGAGGCGGCGGGGTGGACGTGTTTTCTGAACTGAGTTGCACACCTGGTCGACAAATGGTTGCGCAGTAAAAGAAGAGAGGCAGCCCATCTGTCAGGACCTCAGCACACAGGAGGCTGAGGCAGGAGCATCAAAAGTTCTAAGACCAGGCTGGGTACAGATGTGGTACATTTAAGTCCAGCCTAGGCTATACAGTGAGTTCCAATCTAACCTGGGCTATTGATGCCTTGTCTCTAATAATAATAATAACAACAATAATAACAATAACAACAACAATAATAATAACAAAAATTATGACTGAAAGCACAGCATGCCCCCTCCTGACTATCTGCCCTCCTTATCATGTTTCTATGAATGTCGCTGCCTGAGGTCATTGTAGAGAGAGGCAAGAGAGGAAGGAGGCTGAGGGGCCAGTCACATCTGTCCTGTGGGCCACAGTAAAGGAAGAAACAGATAGCATGTGACTCAAAGGACCAGACCTTCTACCAGGCGAGAGTTCCCAGGGTACCCCTTCCTTGGTGCTGGAGTGTGACTTTAATTTTTTTCAAGCTCTATTTTTAAGGATGGCTCTTAAACACTTTAGCCCCTCTCCCCTTTTAGCCCACCACCCACCAGAGGTAGTAGAAAAGAAAGAATATGGGGGAAGTGGACCTGTTTAGAAAGGTTCTCTGGAGCAATGCCCATCTGTGTTGTCTGGAGATTGGCAGTTCAGTTCACAGGTTAGCAGTGGCAGCTCGATCCACTCACAAATGCTTCACTGATACACCAGCAGTTGGTAGAGTCAGGTTAGCAACAGTGGTGACACAACCTAGCAGAGACAGCCAGGCCTCTGCCACAGCTAGAGTCAGCAGGAGGGACCAGTAGGAACACCAGAAGTTCTCAGCTGTGCCTCTCTCAGGGAAGCGAAGCTCACCCACAAGCACTGCACAGCTAGCTGTACCAGCAAGCCAAGCCCTCTCTCTCCATCACTCCATCCAGTCCTTTTTACACCCTCCAATCATCCCGTGTCCTCCACGTGCCTTGCCTCAGCACGGGTCTTACCTCAGCACGTGCGTCCAGTCAGCCTAAGTCCTCGGACTCCAACAGATGCAGCTCAGCGTAAGGCAGACCAATGCATACGTGTTGTTAGCAAAGAATTCTTCGTCACGTTTCCTTTCATGTCTGCTTCGCAGAACATTCTCTCTCCTGTGTCTGCTTCAGCAAAACATTCCTTCATGAGTCTGCCTTTGTCTTTTACCCTTGTCCACTTCAGAAGAACACTCCTTCATATGTTTGCCTTTTGCTTGGATGTCTTTCTGTACCCCCCCCCAGTGTAATGCAATGCCCCGTGTTACATGTTTGAACAACTGGCCCCTACCTGCTCGTGGTTCCATTTAAAAGGCTGTGGAACCTTTAGAAGGTGGAGCCTTGATGGAGACAGTGGACCAATAGGAATCAGGTCTTGAAGCTTATAGCCCAGCCCCACTTTCTCTTCACTCTCTGCTTCCTGAGTACGAATGCAATGTCACCCCCCAGCCTCTGACACTGTGCCTTCCCTGATGCCTCCCGCCATGGTGGACCATCCTCAGGGACCATAAACTGGAACGAACTCTTTGTCCTTTCAGCTGCTTTTAGTATTTGTGACCTTGTCAGGAAAAGAAACTAAGATGGAGCCCAACCTTTATGAGAGTCACACCCAGGTCACCTCTTCCCAAAGGAATTGGGAAGGATATTAAATTGGAGGGGAGAGAGAGTGATCTGGGGAGGAGAAAAGGGTCCTGGGAGGCAGGGGAGGGGGCAGGGCAGACCCTAGGCTGTGGCATAGCTCTGAGACCCAGTCAACCTGCTGGGAAGCAGTCTCTCCCTCCTTCGCTGATGAAGTCCCCATAGGAGACTTGTTATGACTTGGATATAAACTGTTCCCCACCTGTGTGTTTGACTCTTTGATCCCCAGTTGACAGTGGCATTCTGTGACAATGTGGAGGAAGTGGGCTGCTTGGGGTGGATCTTAAGGATTCTAGTCCTGTGGTGGTTTGAATGAGAATGGCCCCCATAGACTCCTATGTTCGAAGGCTTCCTTCCCTGTGAGTGGAACTGTTTGCGAAGTCTTAGGACCAGCGTTAACCTTGTTGGAGACAGTGTATCACTGAGGCTGGATTTCAAAAGCCCACCCTATGCCAGTCTGTTCTCTGCCTCCAACTTGCAGATTGCATGAGTTCTCAGCTACTGCTCCAACGTCATGCCTGCCTGCCTGCCTGCCTGCCACCCAACTTCCCTCTGTGATGATCCCAGACTCACCCTCTGAAACTGTAAGCAAGCCCCCAATTAAATGCTTCCTCTTAAAATTTTCTTTGGCCATGGCATCTCTTCAGAGCAACACAGCAGTGACAAAGACAAACCACGTCCTGGGTTATTTGGGTTTTATTTTTGTTTTTCGGATTGCTGTGATAAGTACTCTAACAAAGCAACTCACAAGAGAAAGGTTCCTCCAGCATACAGCCCCTCGAGGGACACAGACTACTGTAACAGCTCCTATGCCTGCAGCAGTGTCTACGCTAAGTGAGCAGAAGTGAGCAGGAAGTGGGGTGGAACTAAAAAGCCTCAAGGCTCCACCCTGAATCGAGGCTCCGCCTTTTAAAGGTTTCACGGCCTTCTCAAACAGCGCCACCAACTGGAGACCCAGTGTACTGGTACAGTTCACAGTGTAGTTCCAGCTAAGTAAGCCCAGGCTCACACTCTGCCCTGCTCACCATGGGATGAGTTCAGGCTTGACCGTCATATCCTGGCTCTCTGTAGTGATAGAGCCAGAATATAGCTCTCCTCAAGCAGACAAGAAAAACAACTCTACAGGATCAAGAGGACTGATTTCCTTTGAAGGCTCTGCCTTCAGACAGAGCGGTGAAGCCCAGTGACAACCCCCTTCCTTGGACCTTGGAGCTGCCCGTTCTCTCTCTCTCTCTCTCTCTCTCTCTCTCTCTCTCTCTCTCTCTCTGTCTCTCTCTCTCTCTCTCTTTCTCTCTCAAGCTGCCGCAAACTGAGCAGCGTATTCTCACCTGACATTTTCCGAGCGCTCGGTAAACATCCCCTCGGCTCTGTCCTCTGGGGAGCATGGACTCAGGTTCCACATGTTGTTTCTATCCTTCCTTAATATTTCCCGAGTAAAGGTTGCTCCAAAGCCCCTCACCTCTGGGTCATAACCAACTCTGTGACAGACTTAATTCATTTCCAGCTGTTGGCATTTCCTGCAGGAAAAGGCTGTTGACAGATTGAAGCTGTCCTCCAGCCCACATCCCTGCCCAACTCACACACCTCTCTTTATCTGATGTTGATTTATGCTTATTTGAGGGGCCTGGATAGGAAATACAAGCCTAAGTCGGTATTTAGACATAAAGAGCAGTTTTCATTTTGGGGGTTAAGGGAGTGGGGTGTGTGTGTGTGGTATGTGTGTGGTGTGTATGTGGTGTGGTATGTGTGCATGTGTGTGTGTGGTGTCTGTGTGGTGTGATATGTGTGTATGTGTATGTTTGCTTGTGGTGTGTGGTGTAGTGTGTGGTGTAGTGTGTGTGTGTGTGTGTCTGTGTGTAGTGTGGTGTGTGTAGTGTGTGTGTGTGTCTCTGTGTGTGGTGAGTGTGTGGTATGGTGTATGTATGTATTGTGTGGTGTGGTATATGTGTGTTGTGTGTGTGTGTATATATGTGTGTGTGGTATATATGTGTGTGGTGTGTGTATGTATGTGTGTATGGTGTGTGTGTGTAGTGAGCATGTGGTATGGTGTGTGTGTATGTGTGTGGTGTGGTGTGTGTGTGTATGTGTGTGTGGTGTGGTTTGTGGTGACTGTGTGGTACGTGTGTGGGGTCAACAGGATACATCCTGCATCTTTCTCAGCTCGTTCCTCTCCACTTTATCTTTTGACCCAGTGTCTCTCATTGTCTTTAGGCTCGCTCATAGGCTAGATTGGTGGTCAGTGAGCTTCCGGGATCTGCCTGCCTCTGCCACCATAGCCCTCAACCAAATGTTATGGTTTCTGACATGGGCTACTGTGCCCAGCTTTGCCACAGGTTCTGACAATCCCTCTCTCTCTGTCTCTCTCTCTCTCTCTCTCTCTCTCTCTCTCTCTCTCTGTCTCTCTCTCTCTCTCTCTCTCTCTCTCTCTCTCTCTCTCTCTCACGCACACACACACACACACACACACACAGAGGCAGCTCTATCCCTAGGAAAAGCCATCTCAGAGGAGATTAGATTCCCACATCTGCAGGGTCATGTCACGCATCAGCTCCCTGAAATGAGACAGAGAGACACAGGCCTCAGCCCCACTGAGCAGCCACTAGGATCCCACTGATGCCGGGGTGGGATGAGGGGGCTGTGACCAAAATGGTAAACTGCAGCTGATATGGGACGAAGCCTGATGCCCGTGGCTTAAACCGATTAACCCAGAAATGGGAACAGCTCTAATCGGCCTCCTGAGAGCCATGAAATAGGTTTGGGACACTTGGGACAACCATGGGGTGGGAGCTACAGAACCAGGGATGAGATGGAAACACAGTGGGGGCACAGACACAGTGCTGTTGACACGCCTGGGCCTGCAGCACCCCACATGTGGGAGGCTGCCAGGGTGAGTCTGGGATACCTGGAATCCACATGCTAGCCACCTGCCACCTCAGAGTCCATCCCAGAATTGCTGAGAGACAAAAACCAACTTCTGCGTCCCAAGCAGGGCCATGCTTGGGTTTAGCCAAGAGCATCTGCACCCCTGGGGCAGCCTGCCAAACTCTTTATTTTGATGGACTCAAGAGAAGTCCCTGTATGGTCTCAGAGGAGGTGAAGCAAAAGGCTTCTCCCTGCAGTGGAATGCACAGGCTGCTCACCATTGGGATCCTAAGACCCAGATGTCAATCCTAACCACCAGCACACTCAGATGGTGGCGGTGCTGGAGACCTCCAGTGGGTATCCCACGCTGTCCCCAACCCATGTTCCCATGCATCCCAACCCAGTTCATCATACACACTACAGTGGTCACAGGACTCACTTTACTTATGAAGACCCTGAGATGCTGGGAAGTGAACTGGCCACAGCCAGAGCTGCAAGTAGCCGGGCTAGGACCAAAGCCCACGTGCTCTAATCCAGTGTGTCCGCATCTGCAAGCCAGGAACAGCGGTCACACGGGTGCTCATAGGTCACAGCTGTGTGGGGCCACCCCTGCTCACCTAAGGTGTTCTTTTGGTTTTTCAAAGAGACTGGGGGAAAGTAACTCCCTAACATACTTTTAAAAGCCTCTCTTTTCCTTCAC
>NW_021604638.1:8312868-8327667 GCF_004785775.1 Grammomys surdaster | reverse complement strand
GGAGGCAGAGGCAGGCAGATTTCTGAGTTCGAGGCCAGCCTGGTCAGTGAGTTCCAGGACAGCCAGGGCTACACAGAGAAACCCTGTCTCAGAAACACCCTCCCCCAAAAAAAAAGAAAAGAAAGAAAGAAAGAAAGAAAGAAAGAAAGAAAGAAAGAAAGAGAGAAAGAAAAGGAAAAGGAAAAAAAAACCTTGGGGAAGGGTTTTCCAGAGCCAGCCCCGCCTCCACCCCACCCCCCAGAAGCTGCATTGAGTCCTCCAGAACAGAGGGGGCTCCAGAGAGTGAACCAGCCTGAAAGTAAGTCAAAAGTCTAAGAGAAGAGACCACAGAGAAATAGGCCACCCACTTAGTCCCCTGTGGGTGTGTGAGCCCCTGGAAGTAGCGATCCCTGAATTCCAATTGCCTTTGGACCCTTCAATTAGGCAAAGCTTTTGTAATCTTCCTTGCTTGATTTTTAAGCCTATTATAATTGGGCTTTTCCTTTAATCAGCAGAACTCTGGCTAAGACAGGCTGAGAAACTCATGGAACGTAATCATGCAATTTCTCTGTTTAAATCATGGAAATCTTCCCCAACACTTCTTATGAGCTCAATAATCCCCTGGGGGGGGGCACGGAGGCAGATGACACCCTGGAGAGTGATCAAGGGACAAAAAGATAAAAGATGCCACTAGCAAATGACCTCCCCACCCCACCCCCCAGTTTCCTTCTGTGAATTGACCCAAAGCATCAAGTCCTTGCTTAGTGTAATGCAGGTGTGCCTGTTATCATGTGCCGAGCCAGGTGCCTGTGAGACACAGATCCAGCTTTGTCCCTTTTCCCTTCCCTTCCTCTGTGACCCCTGGGTGGAAGCACCCTGTGACCCCAGCCTCTGCTGAGTTTGAGGGAGACGACGGTCTGTCCTCTTCCTAGTAGTGACAGGTGTGTCTGTAAAAAGATGCTTGGGCTCTGCACCCAGGCAGGCCCAGGGTTGGTCACCCCGTCACCTGCTCCCGACAGAAACTTCTTTCTTTCCTCCTTTCTGTGGAATGGCTTTATTGCTCTACCAACTGATGACATATCCTCTCAGAACCCTGAAGAAAATGAAAATATAAATTCCCCTCTCTTTGAGGCAGGGTCTCACTATGTAGACCAGGCTAGCCTGGAACTCACAGGGATCTTCCTGCCTCTGAGTCCCTCTTGCGGGAAGTAAAAGGCTCATGCCACCACTCCCTGCAGCCTCCCACACCTCCTTACATGAGACCCAAAGCCACCCATCAAGAGAGTCCCATACCACATCTCATCCACCAGACCTGACTCATTTGCCCACAGGTCAGTCACTCCAATGACAAGTGAGAAAGCTGGGTTTGGCATCAACCAGTCTCTGTTTGCTGGTGTGAGAGGGTTCTCCCAAGATTGGAGCAAAGCTGGGATTGATTTGAAAAGCGGGAAGGCTGGAGTCTGCACCAGCCATTAACCATCTGACTGTGACCTAGGGGCCCCCGTGAGTCTCAGCACAGATGAGCAATGTGCTTGCAGATGGTCAGGGAAGACCCATCGGCTCTGCACCCTTCCCCAGGATTGCGTGCTGCTAACTGAGAGGCTCAGGTCTCCCCAGCACCCTGCTCTGACATCCTGGAATAAGAATTTCCCCCTAAGGACATCAAGTCCCCCCTCATCTTCTTTATTTTGTGCTAGGTGACACCAAGAGCTGTCACCAGGACTACATATTTATCAATGAGGAAACTGGGCCACCGAGAGAGCAGGGGTTAGCCCAGCATTTGGAACATGTGGCAGATAGGGACAGGAGCAGGGTCACCTGGGCTCCAGGTCTCTTGGTGATATCTTAGTCACCATGTTCACTGATGCTTACATGGCCCGACGGCCATTCACTGAGGCCAGACTGGATCCTGTGGGGCAGAATCTGGGTGACTTCCATCTTCTGACCCAAGTTCCCAGGCTCCTCGTCCAGCTCTCTTGGTCAACACTGATCTTGTGGGTCCCTGGGCAGCACTCATACTACAACACAGAACGCGCTGCTGGGGAGGAGGGACCACACCATCTCCATCTTCTCCCTCCATGTGCTGATCTGACTACACAGGCTCTGTCATGTCACCCCCACAAAGACTCCACAAAAGCTGAAGCAAGGTCAAAGGCAGGAGGAGGGGCAGGCCCTGATTGCCTGACACTCTTAAGTGGCTTCTTATTCACAGGGACACAGATCAGGACCTGGCACCCGCAGACAGGCTCATACATCACCTGTTCCTTCGCAAGCAGTGCCGAGCAACGGTTCTCCCGATGCAGTTGATGCAGGAGGGAGAGGATGTCTGTGAATCTGAAATCGTGCTGTTTACCTGCCAGGGACCTTGAACTTGAGAGTGTCCTTCCTCAGAGTGGGGCAGGTGGCCAGCAAGGCAGGAACGCTGTCAAGTCACACACGGGCCTCAAGAGAGCGAGCTGGGGACGGGAAGGGGGCCATGCCAAGCTGAGAGGCCTTTCAGGGCTTCAGAGACACCTAGAAAAAAGGTGTCAACAATACAGATCCAGAAGTGACAGAAAGAAAGAGCCACACTGGGGACAGAAGTCATTAGCAGGGGCAACGGGCAAGCTTGGCAGGAGGGAAGTCCGTCCTGACAGGGAACAGTGTGTTTTATTCTTTCTCGGGAGCCATAATTTTCAGATGATGCTTCAGGATGGATCCTTCGAGGACGACGGATGACCTGAGGAGGCTCAGGTGATAGTTCCTCCTTGGGTAGGAGGAGGGAGGCAGCAGACGACAGTCCTTCTCTTCGGAGCAGAAAAGCGTTGCCCAGAGACAACATCACTGAGTTTGTAAGAACGAAGGATTTGGGAAATAGATGTGGCTCATCTTCTTCACAAATAAAATTTAATTAAGAGAATCTTCAGCAGGTCTTGCCGTGCAGCCCAGGGAAGGTGACAGGCTGAGGAATGAGCCTCCTTGAAATGCGGCCACCATGCGCTGCCCCTTAATTATTCATGGGCATCCTGTGCAGTTACACATACTTTTAGTTAACTTGTCACTTTAAAAAAAAATGTTCAGCTAATGTGTCTACTTTGCTCTTACATTTTATGCTTGTATGTTCACACACACACATGTGAGACCACGTACTGGTACACATATAGAGGTCAGAGGACAGTCTTCAGAAGTCAGGTCTCTCCTTCCACAACGCAGTCCCAGAGTTCCAACTCAAGTCTCCAGGTTTGGTAGTGAACACCATGCCCCACTGAGCAATCCCCCAGACTTAGCACATCTTTCCGCCCTCATGGGCTACTTGTGTTATTTAATGATGTAGTGACTGTGTTTTTCTGTAATATGCAAAGACCTCTTAGGAACCGAGGAGAGAGGAGACTGAGGACCCAAGACAGAGAGCTCTCAGAAGAACACATTCTTGCTTCCCATTCTGGACATCCCCCAACTAGATGTAAAAATGCAAAGTAGGCCAGATCAAGAAACAAAAGTAACTCCAATTCTTTCTTTCTTGGGACAGTGTATCATGCAGTCCAGGCTGGCCTTGAGCTCCCTACATTCATGTAAACACACACACACAGACACACACATGAACACAGATGTACACATGTGTCCAGAAAGGACACATGACTCACTGTGCTGCACTGAACACATGGTGTCTTAGCTAGGGTTTCCACTGCTGTGAACAGACACCATGACCTAGGCAACTCTTATAAGGGACTACACTTAATCGGGGCGGGCTTACAGTTTCAGAGGTTTAGTGCATTATCTTCATGATTGGAAGTATGGCAGTGTACAGGCAGGCACGGTGCTGGAGGAGCCAGGAGTTCTACATCTTGATCCAAAGGCAACCAGAAAGAAACTACAATCCAAAAGCAGCTAGAGGAGGCTCTCTTCCACACCAGGAGGAGTCTAAGCATAGGAGACTTCCAAGTCCACCCTCACAGTGATGCACTTCCTCCAACAAGGCCACACCTCCTAGTGGTGCCACTCCCCATGGGCCAAGCAAGTTCAAATCACCATACATGGCCTGAGAACTTGGGAAAACCAAACTGAAAACAGAGCTGAAGCATGCTGAAGAGACAGCACTGTAGCAGACCATGGGCTGACTGGGAGCCAGGCCTTTCCTAACAGGAGGAAACTCAGCCAGTTACTACAGCTAGTGCTGACAAGAGGAACTGGTCTTCGGTTTACTGTATTTTCAAACTCCGGGGGATAATATATAGATAGCTTTGAAGAACTAGGGGCTTGCTCTTACTCAGATAGAAAGTATATAGGAAAAAGAATGGGAAGGGGAGCTTGTCCTTAATTCTCAGAAACAATTTCGCCGACAAAGGATTTGCTTTGCCTTCCGGTTTCAGAGGTTTGAGTTCATTGGTGGGAGGGGCATGATGAAAGACAGCAGCTCACGTCATGGTAGCCATGGAGGAGAGGGGTGAAGAGAGGCAGAGAAGGGGTAAGGAGGAGGAGTAAGGGGGAGGTAGAGAGAGAAGGGAAGGAGAAAAGGGAAGAGGTAGGAATGGAGAAAGGGGAGGGAAGAGGGGAGAAGGGGAGGAGAGAGGGAGGGAGAATAAGCCCCTGTTCACAGATTCCCTCCATTCTTTCTTTTATCCCGACCTCCATCCCGCCCTGGCCATAGAGATTCTCACGTCCATATCAAGAATAGGTCTTCCTACTCCGTTACACCTCTCTGGAAGCACCCTCATAGATGCGCCTTTCTGTCCAGGGTCTCTAACATGATTTTAAAAAGGCATATCTCTATAGAAATCAACAAAATAAAAGTTAGCTCAAGAAGAACAAGAGACTGGATTTGAGTGTTTTCTTTGCAAATAATCCTGTATTGAAAAAAAAAGTCGCCTCATGCACACCTGCCGCCTGGGCTCTGCAGGGCTTTGAGTCAGGACCTGGCTCCCTCTGGCCCTGGGGCAGACTCCAGCCCCCCAGCCTCCCGCCTCCTTGCCCTAGCTCCCTGCAGCCAGAACAGGGTTCCTGTGGCCCCTCCATTCACAGGGACGTCCAGCTCACATTTTCCAAATGACATCATCCCTGCGGGAGCCAAGTCTCTATTTGAAGCAATTTTCTTTGGCTCTTTGTTTTTTTTTTTTTTTTTTTCTTCTTCTTCTTCTTCTTAGACCCAGGAAGCAATGATTGCTTCCCACCATGTTAGCACCAAGTTGCCCCTTTCTGAGGAGAGACGTGCGCGCTGCCTTAATTGCGTGGTTGCTATTGAAACACAGAGTGAGAGACAAAGCCCTTCATTTGGGAGGAAAATTAATTGTACACAAACAAGAACACATTTCATCAGGAATTAGATTCTTCAACACTCCCCTGGCGGAGAACTTTATGGCTGCTTCCTTTCTGTCTGACGCTCAGCTTTCTCCCCTTCTTCTCTGGGAGACTTTCTTGGCAAACCAGGATGCAGGTCCCCCAAGGTCCCTTTACAGTTCCTTCCCTGACACTGAGGCTGCCAATGCTCCAGCCCACCTCGAGCTGTGACCCTGTCAGCAGACAGTCCCTTCTTCTCAGCCTCTGAGGAGTGACAGCCCCTCAGTCCCCGGGGCCTCTGCTCCTCCCCAGCCCCCAGATTCAAAGGTAAAGGAAAGATTAAACGTGATGAATCACAGGACAGGGGAGGTAAAGTAAGGGGAAAGCTGGCCTCCACTGCAAATGCGAGATTTATTGCTGAGCGCCGCAAGTAATGAAACCATCCATCTCCCACTGGCTGGAAACGGAACCCAACGCAAGTCTGAAAAGGGAAGAGAGAAAATCGGCCTTGTCGGAGCAGTTGATGGCCAGGATGCTCTGTGATTTCACCATCCTGGACTGCCCTGGGACTGCCCTGGGACTGCCCTGCAGAGTGGACTTCCCTTCCCTTTGAGATCTGCTAGAAGTGAAAAGGGAGTCCCTGACATCCTAACCTGCTACCCGCAGAGACTCCTGAACTCTGGCCTCCAGAGTATCAGGGATGGGGTGAGGGAGTTAACCCTACTACCCAGGGGCACCCCCACTTACCTGTTACTCATTCCAATTGTCCACACGTCTTGAAGACATCTCAGGAATTCTCTCTGGAAATCACAAATCAGCCATGAGAACTCACCTAAAGATTGCCAGGACCTAAGGCACCCTTCCAGAAATTTCCATTGCTCTAGGGATCTGCTCCACTATTAGCATCAAAACTTAGAACTTGCATTGGTCAGAGGCAGCAGCAGTGGCGGCGGCGGCGGTGGCGGCGGTGGCAGCAGCATCTCTCCTCACTGCTCCCATTTAGAAGAGCCTGGGAATTTCAGGTTTCTGGTTTGGGCAGCCCAGGAAGCAGCAGAACGAAGACGCTGTTCCTATGCTCACACACATCACCCAGCTCAGGAGCACACCACAGATCTCAGCCCCTGGTATGCTCACTTCACTCAGTAGCAACGCCTCCAGGGGTATCGTCTCCTGTCCTGCACTTCAGCAAAGTCCTCTACCTATGAGAACCATCCCTGTAGTCTGTCCCATAAACAACGGAATGGTGACATCATTTACCCCTGCAGATCTAGGCTCTCCCCTCCTCAACCCTGCTTTGGGCCATGAAATTTTGATCTCAGTCGTGGCCTCACAGGCTTCTTAGCCCTCTCACCTCCTCTGGGAATCTGACTGAGGGTTGGGAAGACATCCTGCAGCTGGATGAGGCTGGGCTGAGGCTGGGATGTCAGTCTCCTGTCCTGTTGGTTCGAAGCTTTCAGGGCGGCTGCATCACCTCTAACTCTGTTAGGTGTCCCCTAAGCTCAGGTCTTAAGGGTGCTGTAGTGTTCCTGCCCCTCTGGGCGCTGCACAGTTCTTAGAGACTGCTCCTTGGCACAGTTGACTCCTGTGATCCTGTCCCTCCCCAACTCATCGTCCCTTCACTAAACTCTCCCCGTCCTTCTTCCTGGCTGAGGTGCATGTTTCCTGCCTTTGATTCCGTCTGGTATACCTGATTGTGTCGCTCCTCTCTTTTCCATGGCTTCCTTTTCCAGCGCTTTGCCACCTACAGAAACCACAGTCTAAATCTACACCGTGGAAAGTTCCAGAAAGAAAGAACTTAGTTTCACTAGAAGTGGTGTGAGGAAGCTGCACCCTATCCCCTCATCTAGAGAATGGATCTCCCTCTGTGCAGTGTATCCACTTGGTATATACTATCCATCCTGTTGGAACCCGGTATCCACTCAGTGTACACTATCCGCCCCGTTGGAACCTTGTAGCCATCTGGGTTATCAGATCCATCAACTGTCCTGGTAACTATAATGGCGCATATTGATTACCAGCTTGACAAGACTTAAAGCCAACATGGGAGCACATCTCCAGGGATGTCCAGAAGGACATACTCAGAAATATTTCATTAAGGAGCAAAGACCCATCCTGAATACAGCCTGAAATTTCAGACTGAACAGAGGGAGAGATCAGGCTGAACCCCAGCGTTCATCCCTCTCTGCTTCCTGACTGTATGTGAAGTGTGCCCCGCTGCCTCGGGGTCCTGCAGCTATGACTTCCTACTGCTTCCTGACTGTATGTGAAGTGTGCCCCGCTGCCTTGGGGTCCTGCAGCTATGACTTCTCACTATGATGGACTGAACCTCAGAACTGTGAGCCACAGTGAACACTTTCTTTAGTCACTTTCTCAGAGAGCTTGTCACAGTGCTGGGAAAAGTACCTAACACAGGACCCCGGTGCTTAAGTTCATGGGACCCTTACTCTGCCTGCTAACAACCCCACAGTGATACACTGTCATAGTTATTCATTGTTGTGGTTAACCTCTTGCAGGTCAAATCTGTTAAATGGGCTTTTCTGTAGGTAGTCTGTATGGACAAAGACATAACATATTTAGGGTTTGGCCTTAGAACCCACTGGAGATCCCGGAACACAAGTTCCATGGATAAGGGACGTGTATGTTTTTCTCCTGTTGACAACAGGTGCTACCATCAGAGATACCAGAGAATTCCATCAAATCTAAGTGACATTAGCTAAAACAAAGCCTCTCCAACTGCAACTGGAAACCTCCCTACCTTTGGTCACAGATCTGAGCACATAGCCAGTGAAAACTTTGCAGCAATATAAGGTTTCTATGTGCAATTCCCAAAATGAGTCCAAACCCAAGCACGTGTGGCGTCCTGCCAGCTTATGACTGTGCTGGCGGTGTCTCCTCTTGGGCTGGCTCTGCAGCCAACAGGCTGACCACACACGTGAACTTTGCACAGAGCTCATGCCATGGGATGGGAGCCAACAGTGCCTGAAGCAGCTCTGCCCAGATCTGAGGCCACCGTGTGTTATGAATTGTGTTGTTTTTAACGCACAAAGCTTTCTGCTCTTACAGTAGCATAATCATTTAATTACCAAAACAAGGACTTTGATATTTTCCTACCAGCATTCCTCAGCATATTAAGTATCAAATTAGTATATCTAAGGCTTGGATTGTGTTAAACAGACAGGCATATCCATCTCCTTGGTATGTAAATTTCCCCGCATCTTTAATAAATGAAGAAAACCACATGTATATCAGAGAATGGCCTAAAATTAATTCCCTTATTATTTTATTAGAACTAAAGATTTTATCTGGGTTCCTAAGAAGATACACATTAAAATTTGTATACACATATCTCTGATGTGCCCCCGTGCCTTAAGATTGGCTTCTCACACACATGCTAAGAACCACACCGACGTGAACTCCAGCACGTCACCATGGAGATCCATTCTGACTTGAGATATTAGACTATGGAAACAAATTGTGGTTTGTTCTGAATCGTCTTTCTAAATCAACAGGCGATGTTATGAAAGTGTTCTCTGTGTCCACCCCACCCCCGTCAGTCCCCTCTGTAGCCCAGGTTCTATTCTTCCCTGTTGCTTCTAGATGCTTGAAGAACAAAAAGGCATGACCTCCAGACCTGCAGCCTCCATCAGTGCTCCTGTTTATTGGGATACACTCACTGCCTTCCAAGCATTTCCACTCCTGAGCCCTAGGCAGGATGGAAGAGGACCGGCCCAATGCATAACCCTCCTGTCTCTGCAGCCTGTGCCTGCCCCGGCTCAGTGTCCCAGCCAGGTGACGTTCCTGCAGGGCCAAGCACTCAGAAAAGCAGTATGTGCAGTTCTGGGATGAAGCTCAGATGGCGTGTGTTAGCCTAGCATACTCTGAAAGCCTGGATTCAATCCCCAGCACACATAAACTGGACTTTGTGGCACATGCCTACAGTCTCAACACTCAAGAAGTGGAAGCAGGAGGTTCAGAAGTTCAAGCTCATCCTTGGTAGTTTTGACTAGTCTGGGCTATATGAGACCCTATTAGACAGAGAAGGATAGGAAAACCCGATGCTCGTGAGGGCCACCCTCGCCATGACCTACTGGTGTGGAAATGTTCAGTTTCTTCCAGCTTGCTGCAAAAGGATTTTAAACCCCCTTCCTGGCATTCTATTTACAGGGAGGCTGACAGCCTGGTGTAATCCTCATCTCCTGTCACACTTCATCGAGAGCCGGCACTCAAGAGATAACTTCCTCTCTTCTATATTCACCTCAGTGAAATGAAGGGCTGGCTCCATTTCGACAGCTGTGCGGGAGTCTCCAGTCCTGCCAGCTCCCTGGGCCCCATGGACACCTCCAGTACCAGCTTCCAGAGAGTACAGTGACCATTGTCTCTTTTCAGTATAAAATACAATCCTGGGTAAAATAAAGTTTTTTATTAGAATAGGAGAAAAATGGGAAAGGCTGACAACCAAAAGGGGCAGACAGAACAGGAGACGGAGCGAGGGATGGGGGACTGGGAGAAGCCGATGGGGATTCTGGGAATGCGTTTAGAGTACAGAGGAAGATAAGGAAGCCTAAATCTGCCAGCAGAATGAAGACGGAGCCAGAGGCGCGCCACACTTTTTTTTAAGAATGTAAGGAGTGAGATCATTAAACCAGTCACCAGGGCTTCCCAGAGATAGTGGCAGTCATTTAATGAGAGGCCCAGTGTCGCACAAATCTAAATTAATTCTTTGCTTGACTGTTCCCGAGGAAGGATGAGGAAATGTTTGCCAAAGTAAAAGAGAACCAAAATATTTTTTTTTTACAGAAGCAAAGTGTGTGTGTCTCTGTGTGTGTGTGTATGTGTGTGTGAGTGTGTGTACACACGTCTGTGTGAGTGTGTATGTGTGTGAATGTGTATGTGTGTGTGAGTGTGTGTGAGTGTATGTGTGTGTATGCGCGTGTGTATATGTGTGTGTGTATGTATGTGTGTGTGTCTGTTATAAGCAGAACCTGAGAGAGTACAGAGAACAGTCATGGGGTGGGAAGAGGGGAAGATGACAAAGGGAAATTGACATGATCCACTGGTTTTTTTGGTGGAGTTTGGATTCTTCCTTTGAGATGGAGTCTCACATAACGCAGGCTGGCCTCAAACTCCCTATGTGCTCAGGGACACTGATCTGCCGATCCTCCAGCCTCTGCCTCCGGAGTGCTGGGGTAACAGGTGTGTGCTAGCTCACCCAGCTTGCTCTGGAAGCCAGGGCTTCTTGCTTGCCAGGCAGGCGGTCTGCCCACTGAGGTAAGTACATTCCCAGCTGTAACCCACTTCTTGACATCCAGTGCACCTTCTCTGACAGAAGTAGCCTCTGCAGCCAGCCTGAGGGTCCTGCTCACTCTCCTCAGTCCTATTTCCTGTACCCCTGCTGGCAGTACAGGGTCCCCCTATTCCCTGTACCCCTGCTGGCAGTGTGGGATCCCCCTATTTTCTGTACCCAAGCTGGCAGTACAGGGTCCCCCTATTTCCTATACTCCTGCTGGCAGTACGGGGTCCTCCTATTCCCTGTACCCCTGCTGGCAGTACGGGGTCCCCCTCACTACTCCACAGTGCAGTTTTCCCACACCCCTCCCTGCTTGCTTTTCCCACTTGCAGCTGAACTATCCCAGGGCTGAGGCAGGACGATGGGATGAACGCATGTAACCTGCGCTCACTACACACCCTCCTTCTTCCTTGCTTCTTTCAATGACATCTGAGAAAACATGCTAATTTAGTGCTAATACATCTTTAGCAGCTCCTACGCCTAGTATATCATCACCGTGAACAAAGAAAAGAGCAGGCTGGGCTGAGGGCAGGATGCAGCCCTGTGTGCAGGCTCACTGCCCTTGCGTCTAGGGCAGTGGTTCTCAACATGTGTGTCGAGACCCCTTTGGAGTGGAATGGCCCTTTCACAGGGGTCGCCTAAGGCTATCCTGTCTATCAGATATTTACTTTACTATTCATAACAGTGGCAAAAGTACTTTACAGTTACAAAGTAGCAATGAGAATGATTTTATGGTTGGGGTCACCACAACATGAGGAACTGCATTAAGAGGTCGAAGCATGGGGCTGGAGAGATGGCTCAGTGGTTAAGAGCACTGACTGCACGTCCAGAGGTCCTGAGTTCAAATCCCAGCAACCACATGGTGGCTCACAACCATCTGTAATGAGATCTGATGCCCTCTTCTGGTGTGTCTGAAGACAGCTACAGTGTATTCATTTATAATAAATAAATCTTTAAAAAAAAAAAGAGGTCGAAGCATTGGGGAGGTTGAGAACCCATGCTCTTAGGTGGTCTTCCTTCACAGCAGGAGATGCTGCTGCCTCCTCCACTCCCACCTTTCCATATCCCCACCCCTCCCTTTACCTTCCCACTCTCACATCCCCACCCTCCCCCCACATCCCCACTCCAGCTTGTCTGAGGACAGGTTTCCTTTTGAATGAAGGTGGCTTAGTGGATATTTATGTGAAGAAGACTAGAAAGTAAATCAGGAGTATCATGGTCGGCTTCAACTGTCACCGTGATGCAAACCTAGAGCCACCTGGAAAGAGGGAAACTCAACTGAAGAATTGTTCAGATCAGATTAGCCTGTGAGACATTTTCTTAACTGTTAATTGATGTAGGAGGACCCAGCCCACTGTGGGAGGTGCCATCCCTAGGCAGTGGGGAGGGGGAGCTATGTAAGAGTCAGTAAACCGTGCTCCTCCATGATCTCGGCTTCAATTCCTGCCTCCAGGTTCCTGCCCTGCTTGAGTTCCTGTCCTGACTTCCCTCAGTGATGCTCTGTTACCTGGAAGTATAAGAGGAAATAAACCCTTTCCTCCCCAAGTTGCTTTCAGTAATGGTGTTTAGCACAACAACAGAATCATCAGGGTGAACTGTGGAGAGCAGCAGGGCCCAGCCACCTCACTGACCACCAAGTCTCATCTGTAAAATGAGAAGACACCACCCGTCACGAGCCCTAGGAGCATAACGAGTTGGGGGTCTGGAGGGGGTCAGAGAGCATGGACCTTTGCAGCCCAGAAGGAGGGAAAAAATATCTCAAGAAACCACTGAGCTTGGAACATGTGGCCCAAAATTGAAGTAAACCCAGCAAGTCATGGCTACCCTCAAGGCTGGGATGAAAAAGTGAAGTCGAAAGGATACAGGGTGAAGGATAAGGTTGCTAAGCAACGCATCCTGATACTAGAGTTGGCAGAAATGACCTGGGAACCAGGGCATCTGTAAAATCTCACTCCTGTGCTGCCTCAAGGTCACCTGATCCACCACAGTCACCTTGGGGGAGCGATCTAGAAAACCAGATGGATCCCTGCCCATGGGAGGAAGGACTCAGAATGTCCTGCAGACCAACCCCTCACTGGATCTTGAGTCCTTTTATGGCAGAACTGTGTGGGGCCCAAATGGTTGTACTGTAAGAACCCCAGGCACAACCAAATGATGCTGGTCCCTGGCCATGGATAAACAGACAGCGGACGTTCCCTGCATCCTATGAGTTTTTGAGTTGGATTCTAGCCAATGGCTGACCACCCCACCATCAGCTGCGTGAACTTTGCCAAATTGAAACCTCCATTTGTCAGCTGTTCCCACTGATCGAGGGCAGTGCAAAGCAAGACACGGTGATGTGGGATCTCGACAGGAAGTAAATATTTACCTTGTATAAAACATAGTTCTGGGATCTCAAGACATGACCACAAAATCTAAAGTACTTAGCAAGGCAGAAAGTTTTACTTCCCAGCAGGGTTTCTAGCTGCGCTGCACCAAGCAAGCAAGCATCCTAACAAAAGAGTGCCCTGCCTCACTCTGAGTGGTCAGAGCTCAGCTTACATTCTCACGTGATTGGCTAATGCAGAGCGGAGCGGTTTCTAGGGAAAGTTGAAACCAGCATATATTTTGATTTCAAAAAGCGCTGACCATAGAAGAATTTGAATTTCTGCCCAGTGGCTTCTTTACAGTTTTTAGGGAGTTTTGTCTTATTTAACCCTTCGATAGAAAAGATAGCACGTTTTGTTTACATTTCCCACGCTTTAAAATAAGCTTCTCTGTAGCCCGTGACTTCTCCCTGAACCCTGTATGAAATAACCCTTTACTGGAACATTTTAGCACTTGGGCCAAAATCTCTCTTTTAGTTTTGTCCCATAGAGTTGAGTTTTTCTGCAATTTAGCTAAAGAAATTGAAACAAACATAGGAAGTCATGGCTACCCTCGAGGCTGAGATGAAAAGGTGAAGTCGGAAGGATACAGGGTGAAGGAATTCAGCTGAGTTATAAGACCAGGTGAGACCAACCAGTTACCCTCCCAATTCAACAGCTAAGAAAGCTGAGAGTCTTTCCAGGTTATCAACCTGCTGTTCCTGACCTTTCCAGCCAATGAGCACAGCAAAAGGTCACTGCCCATACCTGATTGGGCCACAAGGCATCCTGGGAAATGTAGTCTTTATGCTAGGCTACTGAGCCACCACAGTGGGGGGCAAAGAGGCTGCCTCTGAGGAAAGCTCAGGCCCCGGGACAGAATGAGGATCAGCAAGTGGGGGATGTCCTGTGCTCTATGATGGATATGTGGTCCATGGCACTTGCTTACAGTCACAGTGTCTCTGAATCAGCTATAAGGGTGAGGAGAGAATAATCGAGAAAATAGTCATTGTAGTTCTGGAAATCAAATTACTAGAGCTTCAGAGACTGTCACAGTTCAAACAAAATGGAGGAGCTTTACAAAATGGTCTGACCCCGGCTAACAGCGTGGAAGCTCCATACCAGTGTGACAGTGCATGCTGACCACACTGGCCTGTCAAGGTCTTCCATGGTGGGATCAAGCGTTTGCATACGGGCAGGTGAAGGGGGTTAAGGCCACACCCAAGCAACCATGGAGTCAACATCCTGGAACAGAGGGAGCCTGAGGTCTTCCTCTGTCATGCTGGAGCCTCCTACTCATGCATCTGCAATACTGCTGAGCTGAAGGGGTCCTGGGCAGCCACTCACGGTGTAATGAGTCTCCAGCCTCTGCAGGAAGTGCTAACCTAGTCTGCCTTGCTGTCTGCCACCTGCTAAAAATATACCTCGCCTCCATCCACAGGTGCAGCCATCAGGAGGCCGGGCTGGTTTTAGCACTGGGGAAGCGGGAGACAACTGACAGAATTCTAGATTCATAACCTGTCTGGCTACATGGGAATTTGTTTCCAGTCAGGCCAATGCGTAGACCATGTGCATTTCCCCAAAGCTCCTCCCCTGAGTCTCCTGTCTCAGGATATAGTAACCTCCACTTTCTGGAAACCAGCCTCCAATGACGTTTCAGGATATAGGTGGGATACAGCCACTGTTCACTAGAATATTACACAGGTGACCTCTAACCCATTCCTCGCAGACCTGGCCCCACCCTGAAGTCCCATGAGTTGATCCCTACTGTCCTCATTTCTCTCAACACACTCCCATAGTCCCAGCAGAATGGCTTGTTGTATTCTGCTTACAGTATTCTGAAGGTTCTTTGGCCCATAGCTCTAAACTCTCCCTCCCTTCCTCCCTCCCTCCCTCCCGCCCCCGCCCCCCCGCGCCCCCCCCCGCCCCCCCGCC
>NW_021604638.1:8294829-8312768 GCF_004785775.1 Grammomys surdaster | reverse complement strand
ATCACTCTCTCTCTCTCTCTCTCTCTCTCTCTCTCTCTCTCTCTCTCTCTCTCTGTCTCTCTCTCTCTCTGTCTCTCTCTCTCTGTCTCTCTCTGTCTCTCTCGGTCACACACACACCACTTCCAAAGGCTCACAGACTGCATGTGTATTACATCAACAGCCTCACCTCTCAGTACACAGATGTGTGTGTAGAGCTTAGAGAACAGCCTTTGGGAGTTGGCTGTCTCCTTCTGCCATGCGGGTTCCAAGGATTGAATTCAGGTCATCAAGCTTGAGGACAGGCACCTTTAACCACTAAGTCATCTTGCTGGGTAAATGGAGATGTTTACTCTCTTGATTGCCATAGTCATGGTTTTAGGACTGCCACACGCATGAAACAACTTATCAAATTAGGGCCAACTGCATGGCTCAGTGGTTAAAGCCTAACCACCCGAGTTTAAACACTGGATCCCATATGGTGGAGGGAGAGAACCAACTTCTACCAGTTGCCCTCTGTGGTGGTTTGAATATGCTTGGCCCAGGGAGGGGCACTATTAGGAGGTGTGTCCTTGTTGAAGTAGGTGTAGCCTTGCTGGAGAAAGTATGCCCCTTTGGGGGTGGGATTTGAGAGCCTCCTCCTAGCTGCCTGGCTGTCAATCTGCTCCTAGCTTCCTTTGGATGAAGATACAGAACTCTCAGCTCCTCCTCCTGCACCCTGACTGCCTGCACACTGCTTCCTGCCATGATGATAATGGACTGAACCTCTGAACCTGTAAGCCAGCCCCATTAAATGCTGTCCTTTCTAGGAGTTGCCTTGGTCATGGTGTCTGCTCACAGCAATGGAAACCCTAAGACACTCCCTGACTTCCACACTTGCCCTGTAGCTTATACACACCTGGCTTGTGCACAACAAATAAATGAATCAGTCAGTAAATAAACAAACATGCTTTTAAAAGACTTACCAAACTCTACGTTTTGCATGTGTGCGGTCTGTCAATTGTAGAATCATGACTGTAGAGCAGAAAAGCCACCTGGTACACGTTAGAAACAACCTTTCTGAATTCCACATCGACTGCCGCGTAGGTGGCTCACACTAGGAAACGAAGCGGTCTTTTCTTAGCATAAGGTTAAGTAAGAAAAAATGAAGAGATGAGTACGTATGAGCAGAACCAGCTCTTGGCTCTTCCCAACGTACCTTTCCATTAGTCGGGATGACACTGAAGAAATGCCCTAACGAATAAATATGGAGGCCCTGGGCTTCTTATTCAGCTATGCCCTTCTCTCTCCTTCTGAACCTTTTACACCGCCCATGAGGCGGTGTCCCCCACCAAACACAATCAGGATGGGTCTTCCTTCCTCCACAGAATCTCTCTGGAAATGTCCTCACAGATTTACCCAGAGCTATGTCTCCTAAGTGAGTCCAAAACCAGTCAGATTTACCTGTCATCAGCATGGCAGCAAAGCACATGGCCTGTAAATCTTGCTATTCCACTTTTAGCCCTCGAGGGCTCGTGGCCATCTCACAGTGCAAAATTCATTGAGTTAATCTGTAAGAATCCCCAGAACCTTAACGGTCCTGCCGTCATCCAAACGCCCATAGTCTGGCCTTAACAGTGAGAGAAACTCTAAGAGCAAGTTGTCTCGTCACAGAACAATGACATTGTACAAATGGAGGAAGAAACAGAAGGCAAGAACAGAAGGACAGCAATGAAAGAGGGACAGAGCAAGGTGGTAGCCAGCAGGCCAACCCTGCAGCTCCACAGCCAGGGCTTGTGGTGGCCTCATCCGGTTTCTGCTAGGGAACCCCTGCCCTGCATTCTGCAACATGAGTGATCTCCCTCTGGCTCCATGGTGCCTGCTACTTTCTGTAGGCAGCCAACCACAGTCCTGGGTCCTCCACTGTTCCTTATGCTTCTCCCCAACAGGCTTAAAAATCAGCTCCCAGGGTCTCCTTGTAGGGACCATCCTGCCACAGGTCACCTGCTCTTGGCCCCTATAACCCAAAACCTTTTCCATTCTACATGTCCACAAGGCTAGTCACACATAGGCAACACTACTGAGTTCTAATGCCAGTTTAAGGTGTAATCTGACCCCCTTCTACCTCATTGTTATGTTCATGTTCTATATGAACCTTGGCAATCACATCTAGGAAAACACTTCTTCATGTGGTCATTTCCAAGCACGGGTCTCCTTCAGGGCTGTCTTAGGGTTTACTGCTGTGAACAGACACCATGACCAAGGCAACTCTTATAAAAGATAACATTTAATTGGGGCTGGTTTACAGGTTTGGAGGTTCAGTCCATTATCATCATGGTGGGAGGATGGCATCATCCAGGCAGGCATGGTGCAGGAGGAGCTGAGAGTTCTACATCTTCATCTGAAGGCTGCTAGGGGAAGACTGACTTCCAAGCAGCTAGGATGAGAGTCTTAAAGCCCATGCCTACAGTGACACACCTACTCCAACAAAGCCACACCTCCAAATAGTGCCACTCCCTGGGCCAAGCTTATTCAAACCATGACAAGGGGCATGCTCAGCTGTGTCCCTGCCTTTTCCAAACATTTGAATGTTCACAAACAGGACCCTTCAACAGGCTGCTTCTTTCCTGTTATCCCACGGAAGGGTAGGAGGGTTCTCTTTATCACTGTCAATCCCTTTAATGGTTAAGGATACTTTTGTGAACCCCCAGGTGAGCATCTGCAAACTTGCCCTCCATCCCTCACCCACATGTTCACTTCCCTCCTGTCTGTCTCATCCTTTCACTATGGACAAAGAGCAGGGAGTAGTGACCACAGCACCGCCTAAATGCTACACTATTGTGAAATGCCCTCCCTATGTAACTCCACTCCGCTCCTTTGGAATTCAGCTCTATCCAAGTTGTCAGGAAAGAACACAGCCACTGTTCACCAGAGTATAGCACTCATGATGACCTCAGGCCCATGGGGGTCCTTGCTTCCCTCAGAAGCCTCGTGAGCGTGGTCTTTACTGTCCTCCTTCCTCTCAACAATCCTCATTTCCACATCGGCACCAGTACGGCCTATCGTGTTCTACTTACACATTCTGAAGGTTCTCTAGTCCCTGGCTGTAAACTCTTCCACATCCCTCCAGAAAACCAGTCCCAGAGGCCCCAAAACTACAGAATCATGTTTATCACAGTAACAACCCCATTCTTGGTTGTCACACAGTCAGTCTGGTGCTGAAGCGGGTAGCCGTGCGTGTGTCCCATGTCCACATGTGCCTCAGAAGTCTACAGAAGTATCCCCATGTGGATAATATGTGCCTTTCTTTCATGCCCTATATACCCAGACCCTTCCTGGACCAACAGCTTCGTGATGATGGGTCCCTGGAGTCCTGGGTTCCATCTGTTTCAGTATCAGACCTGAACTCAGTAGTTCTCAGCCAAGAATGACTATATCCTTTGGGGACATTTGGTAATGTATAGAGAAACTTTTTTCTCACTCTAGACTCATGGTGCTTGAAGAAAGGATGGCTTTGTCCCTCAATGCCTAAGAACTATAGTGGATCTTCTGAAGTGGTACAGGGTAGCCAGATGTAACTTGCCTTAACGTCACTAATGTGTCAAATGAAGGAGCCTCTCATGAAAAAACGCCACAGCCACACGACGTTCAGTGAGCTCTCTGCTCGCTCCTACAGAACAGGGCAGAAGAAGAAAACCTTCCCTCAGCTCCTGCCTCCAGGGCAGGACTCAGGGACAGTAGTTCCCCTCAAAGCAGCTGAGTGCCACACCCTCCGCCCTTCTTAAGATGAAGAAGCTGAGGCACGTTCCCAGGAGTCACATTCTGATAGTTAGAAGTTAGAGCCCCTTTATGGGACTCCTCTGCAGGCTCCTCCCTGGGGACACAATGCTCTAAAGAGACTAGATCCTGGGCTTCTCATTCAGAATCTCGTTCATCTTGTGCATGGGACAGTCCACAATGTCTTTGATAGCAACCCATGCTTAATATGAGAAAACTGAGCACGCCTTTATCCCAGCACTTGGGCGGCAGAAGCAGGAGAATCTCCGGGTTCGAAGCAAGCCTGGTCTACAGAGTGAGTCCCAGGACAGGTAGAGCTACACAGTGAGATCCTGTCTTGAAAACAAACAAGCAAACAAACAAACAAATAAACTAAGCAAGCAAACAAAAAGATGAAATGCCTAAGACCCAGAGGGTCAGCAGAGCCCAGGGGACGACCTGGGTCCTACCCAGAGGCTTCTACAGTGTTCCTGTTTAGTGATTAGGGCTCAGCTTCCACGTGGTTCTTATTTGGTTTCTTGTTTGCTTATTTGAGGATAACCTCAAACTCTGTAGCCACAGATGGCTTTGAAATTCTGATTCTCCTGCCTCCACCTCTCTAGTCCTGGGATCGCAGGCTTGCACCACCACACCCAGTTCTTGGGGTGCTAGGGAATCAATCCGAGTTATACAGGCTTGGCAAGGAAGTTGTCCCAAGAGCTCAGGGTGGGCTCGCATTGTGACTCAATGGACCCTGATTCTCCCCTTGAGAAAATGTCCTTGCTCTGAAGATTTGTAGCTCTGCCCCATCCACAGAGAGTAAGAGTTTGTACCCACTCAGTGCCACATGCCTGTCTGTGCCACCGTGTGCTGGCCTCCTCTCTCGTATGCACCTACATGTGAGAAGACTGGGTTAAGAGCCTCCTTTCTGATGTGACGGTGGCCCCTCACAGTCTCTGCTCAGGATGCTAACGGCATCAGCCCCGGGGTTGACCGTTACGCCTGTCTGTAGTTTTCCCTCCTCCCACCCTTATCCTTTATTTTCGAGCATGCTTTTCTGGGCACGGCACACTAGTGTAAATCATTCTGTACAATTATTTGTAATTAAGGGAGAAAATGTGTTTTGGGGCTTCAAGATTAGCTATGTTTTGTTGAAATAAATCCGTACCAGTACACTGGCCCAGGAGGCAACACAAAACACAATTAACTTTCTTCTAACTTAACAGGGGTTTATGTAGCTGTTTTCATAATCTTAATATCTCAAGACGTATAAACAATTTTTTCCCCTAATGTGATTGTGTTCCACCAACAAGACAGCTAAGACTCGGGCAGTGTTGGCTGCAGGGCTGTGTTATACAGAAGCTCCTGGAATCCCGCTGTCAAGCCTGTGGATAACCACCCCCACACAGGCGCCTCCCACTACGCCATGGAGGGTGGCTGCAGCAACTCCAGCTAGCTGTGGGAGATACCTGTGCCCCAACTTGGCAAGCCTGGGCTTCAGAGAGTCCTGACTCCTCCCAGACCGCCCTCACTATTTTCCTTGCTTTTAATGCATCTCCTTCCCACAGCAATTTGATAGAAACACATTCAAAGCTTGACTTTTACAGCCTCATAAAATCACATCTGCCTCAAGCCCGGCCAGAAAGTAGCCAGGCCAAAACCACTCAAATGAGAAAACTCAGGAAAAAGCTATCAGAAAGCCTCTCGGTGCACTGCTACCGAGAAGGATACGGAAGGAAGAAAGCAGCTTGTGTGTGTCAAAAGAAAGGTTCCTGTGAGTTAACGTGTGCCATGGGAGGTGGCCAGGGAGCCTAAGGAGCGTGAGAGACTGATTGTCCAGCCATAGACAGTCACAGTGGGAAAAGCATGTCACAGAGCATGCAGGACTCGAGGAGAGAAAGGCTGTCTAGATGGTGCCATCAGAAGCAGCAGGAGGTGGAGATGAAGGTCCTAGAAACTGTTTGAGCATCAACACCTCCACCAGAGTGGAGGGAAGTGACTTCCTCAGCTGAGGACAGCTGAGCTCTGAGGTTTCCTGTCTCCATCAGACACTGAGACTCTAAATGGGACCACCAGTCCCCAGGTGCCTAATGCTCTGGTTTCATTTCTGTTCCTGTGATTTAAAAAAACACCCTAATAAAAAGCAAATTAGGGGAGAGAGGGGCTTTTATTTTCAACTTAAAGTTCCAGGCTACAGGCCATCATTGTGGGAAAGCCACATAAGGAACTTCAAACTGGTCACATCGCAGTCACAGGGGAGAGCAGAGAGAATGAGTGTGTATGTGCTGGCTTGCTAGCTTGCTTGTGCTCAGCTCGAATTCTCCATCTACAGTTCAGGACCCATGCCTAGGGAATGGCACCGCCCACTGTGGGCTGGGTCTTCACACACTAATTAATTAAAATAATCTTCCATAGGCCAACCCAATATAGACGATACCCTGCTGAGACTTTCTCCAGGTTATTCAAGTTGTGTTGACAAGCTGACAATTAGAGTTAACCATCTTATGGGAATGTGATACCCTGGGGACTTGCTGGGAATTATGGAAAGACATAGCCAAAAGGCACTCTGCAGACTCTCAGGTCCCTCAGGTGTCTGAGCTGAGCTGATGGGTGAGTATGCAGGCCCTGCAGTGACCATACACACACACACACACACACATAGGCTAGATTTGCCCCTCCTCCCAGAAACAAATTGGAACAAACGTTGCTGTCACCACATTTGGTCTTCCAACAGCAGCAAGCAAGAGAAAGCCACATGACCAAGTGACAGCAGTCTAACCCTTCTTCCCTTGTGAACACAACTGGCTATGGTCTCATGAAGTGGATTGTATTTCATTCATGAAGACAGAAGAATGGTCTAGAATCTTGTTTTCAGGGTTCAGTTTGGGGAAGCAGGGCCTCATACAGTTAAGGCCTGAAGGAGTACACCATATGGTAACAGATTCATTTTCAAATCCTTTTCCCCCTTAAACATGCATATAGCAAAGCTTCCTGGAATTAGAAAAGAAAAATGAATTTCAGATCAACAACAAAAAAAAATTTATGTAAATATGTACCAAATATTGCTTGGGACAGAGTTGTACTAGAATAAATTAATTTGTTATTTATCTGAAATTCAAATTTAACTGAGAATCTTGAGTTTAAATTTATCCACTAACTCTATACACACATCCACACACAAACACAGACATGCACACATGCACGCACGTACACACTCACACACACACTCACATTCACACATGCACACTGACATGCACAGACACATACATATGCTCACACACATGTACAGACACATACATATGCATGCGCACACACACAGATACACACATACACACTTGTATACACACACTTGTGCACACACACATTTTTCTCTGGATGAAATCTTATCTAGGAGAAAGAAAAGGGCAGGAAAAAAAGCCCCCAACCTTTTGGCCCCGGGACCCTCCATCGACTCTGGAGGTGAAGTCCGAAACCATCACTGGAGTCGTGGAATGAGGGTCTCTATCCCTTTGTGTGAGACACAATCTCAGCTGCTCTAGCCTCCGACCCAGGTCTTCACCTGTTCCAACCCCGCCATGCAGTGACCTTGGATACCTCTCTTTTGCTGTTGGTCGGTTTTCTCCTACAATTCGGCACATGTTTGAGTCTGGATTTTGGCTTTATGTCTGTCAGGATACTCATACTCCCCCCTTACCATCTGTCCTCTGCCTTTTCTCCTTGGTGTGCCCTCGACACCCTCCAAGGGCTGCTCTGGAGCTCTGTCTTGAGGGCAATGGGGCACAGGAAGCAGGGACTTTCCACAGGCCACACCTGCTCATTCACCTTGCGGTGAAGCCAACCCTCCCGGACTCGGACTCCTTTCTCCTGGGGTTGGGGGCATAAAAAACTAAGTCAAAGCCTTTCCGTGACAATAGAAAGGGGAGGGGCACATAGAGGGAGCTCCTGGCAGTCTGGCAGCACCAAGGAGAGAGAGCCAATCACAGTAGATGTCCTGGCATGGACTTTAGTGCGTGAGGGGTGGGCGTGGCAAAGAGCATGCTGGACCTCTGCATGTGAGGAATCCTCCTCCCGGCCTCCCCAGGCCAGCCTCAAATTTCCTCCAGGGTGGGGGATGTGGGCATGAGGTTGATACTTGAAGAGATTTGTCATTTTGTTTCTTCTCTTTTGTTTTTAAGGCTTCAGCAACGCGGTTTCTAAACTTACTGGCTGAGTGACAAGTTCACTTATAAAATCCCTGAGTGGGTGGGTGGACAGCCTGAGCCACAGTGTGAAGACACAAGTGTGTCTGTGCCCAGACTGTGACTCACAGCCTGTGATCCAGGTGGCCTGGTTAGTGTACTTGCACAAGCAGCACTATGGGAGCACCATGCATGGGGAGCACCATGCATGGGGAGCACTCACCTCTCATCTGGAAGGGGTTTCCCTCTGCTGGTCTGGAATTGGTGAGAAGCTGAGATTTCCTCAGGAGCTGGCTCCAGTCTCCTGGCCAAGGCTGGATGAGGACACTGGTGGCCATGTCCAATGACAGTGTCACTCACTTTTAGATCATCACTTTGGGAAACAGAGAACCCCCTCCCCCAGGAGACACTCCCCCATGGGTTACATTTATTCTTTGTGCTTTGAATGCGCATGGGCATTCCATGCCCACCCAAGACACAGAGCTAGGTGTCAAGATGACCCCAGCACATGGCCCACGACCCATGGCAGTAGGAAGGTTTCATCATAGCCAGAACTGAGTCTGTTTTCTATGAACACCCCCAAGCTGATGTTGGAGAAAACAGATTTTGTTCCTGAGTAACACGGGGCTCCCTCTTTGAAGTTCTTAGCCTCGTGGATAAAAGAAAGCTCACTGAGTGTTAGGTCAGTAAGCAACATTCCTCCGTGGTTTCTGCTTGAGTTCCTGCCCTAAGTTCCTTCAATGATGGAAGTATGAGCCATGTAAACCCTTTCCTCCCCTAAGTTGCTTTTGGTCAGAATGTTTCACCATAGCAACAGAAAACAAACAAGAATAGTCAGCCTTTGGGTAAAATTGCTTCTGACACTCAAAGAGTCAGAGACAGGAGATGGTCACAGCTTTCAAGGAGTCCAAATTAACATACACACAGCCCAGATAAAGTCAGTCTAAACTGTTTTCCATGATTTACAAGAACCCCAGGCAAGGGAAGGACAAGTGCTCCCATTTGACAGATGGGGAAACTGAGACTCCTAGCAGAAAACAACAACAAAAAAAAAGCAGAACCAGTTTTTATCACCCACCTCTGTCATTCAGTCTGCATCACTCAACCTTTTGAGTGACTGCACATCTCTGTGTGAGAGCGGTACATATCCCAGGCTGGGTGCGTGCATGTTGGTGGACAAATGTGCTTTCGCCCCTGGAAGTGAGTGTGTAGACACAAGCCATGGGGCTATATGATTATGGCTCATGTTTGTTCAGTAACTAAGGATATTGGGACTTCTTCTGAGTCCTTCTCACATAATTCTCCCACAGTTCTTGCTGAGACAGGTCCTTGGCTTTGGAAACCAAGGGTCAGATGAGTTCAGCCACTGGCCCTCAACCCCACGAAGAGCAACTGTCTGAATGAGGAGGAGCCAGGAAGTAGAGACAGCAACGGTTCAATCGTTGGCACCCCTGGAGCCAGCTGAGCCTGAAGCCCTTACAGCTGAGTTTTAATCACACAGACTGGCTCTTCACCCTCTTCTTCACGTCTCCATGAGGAATGAGTTTCTGTCACTTCAAGAGCATGCTGACCAACCAAGCTGAGTTCACCTCTGGTCATCTAGGCAGCCGGTCAGGCAAAGCTATGGAAAGGACAGCTTCTTCCTGCTGTTTCCTCTGTAACAGGACAACATAATCCCCCTTGTCTCTGATTAAGGACCAGGCCTGATTTCAAAAAGAAGGCCATAGGCACCAGCTCCACAAACAGACCGTAAGTCCCAGAAACTAGGCCATAGGCACCAGCTCCAGGAATAGACCATAAAATCCAGAACAAGAGCATAACCATCCCCCAAAGAACAGCCTGGGGATAACCGCAAAAATGGGGAATATCTTATCTCAGGATGGGCCATCTGGGCTGGGCAGCCCTAGTTCATCACATGGTCAAACATCCATGACTTAGGAACGCGGACCACTGACCACCTGTGACTCCCTAACACCCACCAATGAAATTTTAGATTACCTAATCCTTCTAGAGAGTTCCTCTAGTTCCCTATAAGAAGACCTGCATGCCTTTGTCTGAGGCCGCCATTTTGGAAAATGGCTGCCCCCCACATGCTGGCCGCTTCTGCAGAATAAATGTTCTTTGTCTTTACACACTACCTGAATCTGGGGCCTTCCTTCAGTGATTTTCGAACCTTACACCCTGCACCATGAAGGACCCAGTCTCTGGGAGACAAAATAATCCTGTTTTCCGTAAGTTGCCTCCCATCAGGGATTTTGTCAGAGCAGTAATTATATCTACCCTCCCAGGCTAGAACCTAGCTGTCCATGAGCAGGGACCTGGCCACTGTCTCCTCTGCATGCAGTAAACCTTTTCTAGTGTGACAGGTGGACCCTACTCTCCTCTCCTCTCTTCTGGACACTGTGCACTGATTATCCTTGGAGAGGCCTGCCTTCCACATTTGGGTCATATGCTGTGGGTTGGCGACAGCGGCCCAGTTGGCCTCTGCACTAGAGTTGAGCCCCAATCAGAAAGGCTTTTATCGTAGCATATAGCTACATCTTCTTGTTCTAAGGCTTTCCATAGTGTCGGGCAGCCCTAACCCCAAGTAAATCCCACCACCTTGTCCCGTGTTTGAGGGACATACATGCACGAATTGGTGGGTCCAGTCAGGTGAACCACACCTGAGAACCATAGTAAAACAATACCACGAAGAGGTATTGGGGTGGCAGCTCTGGCAAGCCCTCCCCACCCCCCCCCCCCCCCTGGGAAGGAAGGAGAGAGAGCAGCTAGCTACCAGGCTGAGAAAAGCTGGCCGGGTCCCGGATGCAGCCTGACCATGGGACTTTGCAGTCTGGCTGGTGTGGTCTAGCTTCAGACCCTCCTGGTTGGCTCTCCAATCCTTGACCAAGGGGTCAAGGAGCGAGGCCTATGCCTGACTGGGGGTCAGTTCAGAGGGTGATGCCTAAGGGGGCAGCCATAAATTGGGCTGAGCCCCACCTGATGGGCATAAATCCATGTGCATAGGAAGGGCTGTCAGGCTGCCCCAGAAGTCCGGTCCCCTCCCCAGGGGGCCTCTATGCTCTCCCCTTGGGGGTTCTGACTGCTCACCCCACCCCTTCTCTCAATATTCTGTTTCCACATTTCTCATCTTGAGCGATGGCAGGCTGAAGCACTTAATTTCCCTCCTCCAGCCCAATTAATATGAAAGTGTGCTGAGCTGACGAGACAGTGAGAAGCAGGTCGTTTATATCAATTAGCGGAGCTGCGCTGAGCAGTCTCCAGGGACCCACGGCAGCGGGAAGGGGAGCCGAGGAACTGAGGCCCTGAGGGAAAAGAAGCAAGGAGCTAGGGTGCCATTCGGGCTCCCCTCTGCTTCTCATTAAGTCTGTCTCTCTCTCTCTCTCTCTCTCTCTCTCTCTCTCTCTCTCTCTCTCTCTTCCTTCTTTCTCTCCTCTCCTTCCCATTCCTTATCCTCCCTCCCTCCCTCCCTCCCTCCCTCTCTCCCCCATTCCCTCTCTCTTGGCTCTTACCCTCCCTTCTGTAGTTCCTCTCTTCCTTCCTTCTTTCGTCTCTCTTGCTCATTAGGCTATAAACCCATGGGTGATTTTTTCTCTCCCTGTGTCTTTCACTGGCATACCTGGAGACGCAGCTCGGTATGCAGCACTCTGTAAATATTCATCGACTGGGCAATACCCTATTCCCTTTGGGTCCTGGTGAGCTGTAGAGGACCTTATCAGGGTCAGGGTTAGAGGAACCTGGGGCAAAGCTGCAGAAATGCGGGTCACAGTAGGGAGCAAATCTACCCCACATGGCAGGGATCATGTGCAAAGTTCAGTCCAATTGCTAAGCCAACTGGAATTTTAAAGCACCACGTGAAGATGCCTTGTTGCCCTGAGCCTGACATCTAATCAATGGGCTTTAATCTGAGAGAAGGTGCCCATCATCTGAAGTATTGATGGGCTGCAGCACAGAGTCACTGCCTGGGGCCCAGAGGGCAGAGGCGGATGACCAAACCGCAACGCAGGCGGATGAATTAATGAGTCCTGAATCAGCCAGTTAAGGGTGTGATTCTGTGGTGTGTTCAATGAGAATAGACCCTGTCCCCTAGACTCATATGTTTAAATGCTTGATTCCCAGTGGGTAGGACTGTTTGGGAAGGATCAAGAGGTGTGGCCTTGTTGGAAGAGGTACATCCCTGAAGTTGGGCTTTGAGGTTTCAAAAGCCCACTCCATTCCAGTCAGCTGTCTCTCTGCCTCCTGCTTGTGGAACAACTGTGAACTTTCAGCTACTACTCTAGTGCCATGCCTGCCACGTGCACCGTCCGTGATAGCATGGACTCTAGATCTCTGAAACTATAAGCTCCCAATAAACTCTTCCTTCTGTAAGCTGCCTCGGTTGTGGTGTCTCCGTGACTAATATGGAGCCCCTGGAATTCTCAGACTCCCCACAGGGTCACGTCCTGTTAATCCCATTATGCAGACAGATAATGGACCTGAAGAGCAGAGAGGGTTCTCTTTTTCCCAAGGCCACACAGCTGGTTCAGGACTGACTGATGCTACGCCAAGATGACTAACTTCATCCCAGTGCCCAGGACCACCCCAGTCTACACAGAAAACCCCACTGTAAAAAGCTATAGGACTGTAGGTGACGTGGTCCAAGATGTGCAGTAGAAATAGTCCCGGGGACTTGTGACACTTTTAGAGCCATAAAAATATTGCCACTGGTTTGAAAACCCTAAGGAAAATGGATGGGAAATGGCTCAGATGTGTGGAGTCCCTGCAAACGCTACAGTGGGCAGAGAAACAGTCTGCACCGGGCAAGAAGGAAATCAGGGTCAGCAAGACTTAGCAGGTGTTGGTTCAAACTTCTAGTGTCTGACCCTGAGTAGTGCATTTTAAAGATATTTAAATACAGTACAATTTTGGGGAAAAAAATCCCTAGTAACAATGATTTTAGTCCCATGTTTACAATAAAGCCTAACGTGTGACTGCATCGAAACTCTTTTGCCAAGTACATGTGACATCTACCATCAAGATGGGTTCTATAGCTTAAGGGACTAGGATCTAGTGTGGCCTCCATCATGCAGACAGTGCAGAGGTCAGCAGGCTATGTGACATCTCCTCTGAGGATGGGTTCTACTGACTGAGAAACAAAGCTAAGATAAAAAGGTCTAGGGAGGGACAGTCTGGGATATTCTGGGGGTTTGGGTGTGGCCTGGTCCTTCAGACAAGACAGATCACCAGGCTATCCACCTCCAGCCTTCTGGAGGAGAAACAGGTGTACTCATCCCCTTTGTCAAACAGACAAGCTGCATGTTTAATGTCCCTGGGCTTTTCTGTGAGCCCAGAGACCTCAGGTCCTCGACATGGATAGGATTGTTTCAACCAACGCTGTTCAAGGAGCATGTGGAGATGGACAGCGTGGGTCTAGACATCAGGGCATCAGCCTGAGACAGAGGGATTTCAGGGTCTGAGGGTCAGATCTTAGATCTGTGCTTCTGGACAGACGATGACAGGACAAGGCGGTCTCAGCCCTGCCCCAGGTCTTGTCTGTGCTACTTGAATCCCATCTGGGTTGCAAGAGAGAACCAGTGAGATGCTAAGCAAAGCATTCCGTGTACAGTAAATGTGAAATTAATGGGGTCCTGGTCTTAGATTTAAGAACCTATGAGCAGACTTTAAGAAAAATATCATGGCAAGAAATGAGGCTATGAACAGAAAGGACTGCTCACAGATCCAGGGAGCAGAGAGAGCAGGAGACAGAGCCAGGGACACCCAATTTTAGGGCCAGTGGGAAAGGAAACAGCAGAATCCAAGTAGTGGGACCTTGACAACCAGGGGCTGAAGGGCAAGGTGAAGCTGGAGGTCAGAATCAGGCTCAGAGCCCTGGAGAGCAGTTCAGAGCCCTGGAGAATAGCTCAGAGCCCTGGAGAGCAGCTCAGAGCCCTGGAGAATAGCTCAGAGCCCTGGAGAGCAGCTCAGATCCCTGGAGAGTAGCTCAGAGCCCTGGAGAGCAGCTCAGGGCCCTGGAGAGCAACTCAGAGCCCTGGAGAGCAGCTCAGAGCCCTGGAGAACAGCACACACATGTTCAGGGGTAGGGTGGGGGAGTGGGGAGGTTTCAGGGGAATGGACACATGTCTGTGCTTTCCTGGCAGTTTCTAAGCTCCTTTTCTAGTCAGTATTTCCTTTGCTGTGAAGAGACACTGTGACACAGCAACTCATAAGGAAAGCATTTAACTGGGACTGGCTTATAGTTCAGAGGTTCACAGTACTGGATAACGAGCTGAGAGTTCTACATCTGGATTAACAGGCTGCAGGAAGGGAGAATGATGCTGGACCTGGCTTGAGCATTTGAGACTTCAAAGACGCCCCCCACCCCCGGGGATACACTTCTTCCAAAAGGCCATGCCTCCTAATAATGCCACTTCCTATGATCCTATGGAGGCCATTTTCATTCAGACCACCACACCGATCCTAGTCACTGGTTTGTTTGTTGATTTCTTCATTCATTCATCTGACCAGTCCTTACTGGGCTTTTCCTATAAGTGAGTGTCGAGACAGGCAGTCTCTGATGCAGCGCCCCCTAGAGGTTCCTCATCCCATGTCTGTCTCTCAGCCCCATCTGACTACCCTTTTGTCTCCCAGATGACCCCCACAGCTTCAGTTACTGTTTCTAGACAGATAACTGGAAGGCCAAGCTTATCCTGTAGGGTGGGCAGGTGGGCTAATCTCTGACTCACAGCAACCTTCCCTGAGTTGGTTGGGTGTGGCTGGAACCTCTACTTTGCATTTGCTCACTGCTAGATGGCAGGCCAGGGTTAATGGGGAGATAGGTGCTCAGTAACTTCCTGTATTGGATTAAGTCAGTTTGAATCAGGCTTGCATGCTCTGAAACATGGTGATACAAAGCCTCCAACGTTCTAAAATAAATGGCAGTTTCCACACACCTTCATGGACAGATGGCTTCCCAGACAGGCAACACAGCATAAATGTGAGATTGCAGCACAGAGCAGCCCCCTCTTCCTGTCCCCTCCCTCCGGTCCCAGGCTGAGCTACAAGTCCGTGCTCCCTCAAAGAAGCTGAGCTGCTGTTTTTAAAATTAAACTTCCAAGATGAGGGACAGAAGAGTCCTTAGCTCATTAGCGTCACACACCCTCCTGTTGGCTCCAGATCACAGTCTGGGACCCCCCACCCATCCCCTCCTCCCACACTCCCCTCACTCCCACTACCCTCACCCTCCATCCCCCACTCCCACTGACCCTACTCCTTCATACCCCTCTACCACTACTGCCTGCCCCCAACCCCCACCAAAAAATCCTGAGACCAACAGAGTTAGACCTAAGAGCTCTGCAGAAGGTTTAACGCCACCCACAGTGCCTGTGTTAGTTTTATTTCAGATTTATGGGCCAGGCAGGACATTCCTAATGTTCAATGCATACGTTTTTTTACTGCATTGGGTGTCGGACCCTCATCACCATGCAGACTGGGATTTATTGCCATCTTAAGAGCGTCCGAGTTTAATTTCATTACTTTTAAATATTTACAGAGCTTTAAAATTCTATCTTGGCTTTTACGGCATGTGGTGACATTGTATGTTCTGTCTGCAAATGTCTGACTCCAAGTCCTTGGGAAGGGTCGGGGGAGCCCCAAAAGGCAGCCCTAGCCCTTGGGGATACGAGCAGCAAACTGCTGGCCATGGAAAAGCTGTGTCCAAGGGACTCCTAGTGACCCAGAGGAGCCAGATGGGTTAGAACCTGGAGGACAAGCCAGGCCTCCAGGACAAAGACAGGTGGAGCCTTCCAGGGAAGCCCAGTGACATCACTTCCTGGAAGTCAGGGCTCTGCTTCCAAGGTGACAGTGGCTCTGGCTTTGGTGGTAGGAGATGTGCACTATGCCTAGCCTGGAATCAAACTGCAGGCACCACTCTAGGCCATCCAGGTGACTTAAAGAACAAGGGAGGCTCCCATGTCTGCCTGGAACCAGCACTAAGCCAGAGCAGCTATTTGTCTGTGTGTGGAACAGCAGGTTCCCCAGGTAGCTGGGCTTCCTTCTATAAGCCAGAAAAGAGAAAACTGCATTCCAGGCCAAGGGTACGCCAACAGTAGCCATTGACTAACAAAACCCTAACACCAGGCATGAGAAGCCCTCTCTTGTGTTGTTGGTCAGGGTTATCCAAGAGACTTCCAAAATGTTATAGGCTATTGCTCTTGTCCTTAGTTGCTTCCCAGAGGGTGAAGGTAAGTCCCTATTGCTGAAGATATCATGTACTTCAGATACAGGGGCCACAGGACCGGAGCTGGATCTGTCCTGAAAGCCTCCTCCCTCAGGACTAGCTTTCACGGTCCCAGAAGGTGCCACACAAGCTTCCAAAGGAGGGGACAATGACCACTTTTACCCAACTGTGATGCCTGTGAGCCACAGCGACAACCAGGACATTCCATAACCCTAAGGGTTCGGTAGTGGCACACATACCTTGGTGATAACCAACAGCTCCTTAACTGGACTTCAGACCTGCTCAAAAAGAGGGAATTCATGCTCAGTATTAGAAACCTGTGGGAAAACTGCTAATTAAGGTCGAAGTCCACCACTGACCTGGTAGCCTCTGGGCTCAGTGTGTGTAATGGAACACTCCATTAGCAGGGCTTTTCTGGGAAATTCTAAGTCCTCACCTCCCCCCATGCCTCTACCTGAGGAATGTCACATAGCCTTACTTAGACTACAGGATCAATTTCCTTTCTCCTGATTAGAACTCTTTCAGCTAGCACCTGAGATTCCTGAAATGCTTCCCCATCCTAATGAGGTATGTCTATGTCTATAACCTTCAGCCTTTGCCCATCCTGGATGTTCCTGCCCTCAGTCCCCCAAAACTTTATAAGCCTTGAATCACCCTAAGTAAAATTGATCTGCTTCTTGATAGCCGGTCTGATGTGGTCATTCACCATACACACTCCCTGGGCTTCCAAACCCCGTTTGTCCTCTCTCCTTCCACTTCCCTTATGGACCACAGAAGCTGATGATCAGTGAGAACCACAGAAACAAAGGCAAGTATGCAGGGCTAGTGAAGTCATGGACTTTGGGGAAGACCCTACAACCACCACTTTCCTAAGCCAGCATTGTTGACTTTTGCTGACCAGTGCAGATCCGAGTCTGTGAGACCTGAGATCTGCAGACCTGAAAGAATGGGGAAGACTACAGCCTAACGCTGTAGACAACCTTACCTCAGGTTCAGCGTACTTTTAGACATGAATGTCACAAAGAAAGCAATGATCTAGGGGAGGTAGTTTGAGAACGTGATGAGAAAAACATGTAAATAAACAGCAGTAAGCACATACTAAATATTGACAGAGCAGTGCTTCCCCAGAACTTTCTCAGGATAGAGCAATTGAAACACAATTGCCTGGTGAACATTGTAGATTATATCTGGGAAAGTATGCAACCGAGGCAGAAGGCCGTATCCAGTTCAGGGCACACTGACCAGATTGGGTTCTATAGCTATCGTCTGACATCCGACAAGAATAAACATGTCTTATAAGTTGAATGCAAATGTTTAACACTGGAGGCACAAAACCACATCCAAGAACAATTCAAGGAACAAAATGCCCCCGAAGTAAAAGGCCCTCTGCCTTTTTTCCTGCCTCCTCTCTCGGTTCCCCAAGCCATTGTTCACCATGGGTTACATTCCAAGTATTTGTCTTTGTAACCACTGTGGTAGTTTGAATGTTCCCCATAACTCATAGTTAAAATGCTTGGTTCCCCAGTTGGTGGAACTGTTTGAAAAGGATTAAGAAGTATGGCCTTGCAGGGTGGTGGTGGCGCACGCCTTTAATCCCAGCACTTGGGAGGCAGAGACAAGCAGATTTCTGAGGTTGAGGCCAGCCTGGTCTACAGAGTGAGTTCCAGGACAGCCAGGGCTACACAGAGAAACCCTGTCTTGAAAACAAAACAAAACAAAAAAAAAAAGAAGTATGGACTTGTTGGAATAGATGTGGCCTTGTTGGAGTAGGTGTGGCCTTGTTGGAGGAGGTGTGGCCTTGTTGGAGGAGGTGTGGCCTTGTTGGAGTAGGTGTG
>NW_021604638.1:8287366-8294819 GCF_004785775.1 Grammomys surdaster | reverse complement strand
GGAGGTGTGGCCTTGTTGGAGGAGGTGTGGCCTTGTTGGAGGAGGTGGTGTGGCAAGGGCAATGAGCTTTGAGATCTCAAAAGCCCACCCTATTTCCAGTTAGCTCCTTCTCTACCTTCTGTCTGTGGATCAGATGTAAGCTCTCAGCTACTGCTCCAGCGTCATGCCTGCCTGCTCCTATGCTGCCTGTTATGATGATAGTGGACTCTAACCCTTTGGAAATGTAAGCCCCACCACCCCCAAATGTTTTCTTTTCTAAGTTGCCTTGGTCATGGTGTCTCTTCACAGCAATAGAAAAGTAACTAAGACATCCATGGATAAGTATAGTCCTCACCCCTCATCAAGGAAAGGGTGTGTGTGTGTGTGTGTGTGTGTGTGTGTGTGTTTGTGTGTGTTTGTGTGTGTGTGTGTGTGTATGATAACTAAAGTAAAAGAGACCATGAATTTGGAGAAACAGAGAGACAGAGAGACAGAGACAGAGAGAACACTGTACCCACTGCTACCTTGAGTCACTTCAGGCCCGGCCTGCCCCTCCGAAAAGACCTACCACACTCCTGAGGGAGAGACAGCAAGAGAAGCAGGCTACCCTTTGCCCTCTTGTTTCTCACCCTGTGCGTTAGGAAACACTCTGGGCTGCAGAAACAACAGAGGCTGCTTCCTCCCTGTGTCCCCTGAAGCTAGTCTGTCCCAGCTACTCTAGGTGGCACAGAGCAGGTGACCGACTAGGGGTCCCAGACCCTGCCAGTGCTGGGTAGGGGGGGAGGGGATCCCCATTACTTGTGTCTTGTCAGAGAGTGGAAGCTCTCCAGTTGCCAAACCCATGTTGCACAGGCTGGGGCCTCACCAGGCCCACTGCCACCACTGCCACCAATGCAGCAAGATCCTTGGGCAGAGGTTACACTGGAGCATCCCAGCCCCAGCCCCACCCACAGGCGAGCAGTCAGAACAAGCAGAAATCTGAAAGCAGTGTACCTCTAACAGCTGAGCACAAAATGGACCGAGCCTGCCCGCCAGGATCCTCATGTCACAGCAGGGGCCAGACCAGGGTCAAGAGGAAAACACCTGCTTTCCTGGGTTGTAAAAGTCAGAAAGGGAAGGCAGGGGGTGGGTAGGGTGGAGGACACGGCCCAGACCCCTGTCTCTTTTCTCCATGTACAGACAAATGTACAAGAGTTATAAGAGGCCAGCGTTCACGTCTGTCCTCAGAATTCCTTCTGTGTCTCCTCCTGGTCATATCTGCTTGGGTTCTATCTAGCCCAGGACGCTGAGTGCAAGGGGGCCTCACAGGGTACAGCCTCTGAGCTGCCAGCCAGCACAGCAATGGCCGTCTGGCTGCGGAGCGCCTGCGGTGGACCTCAGCCTGGTACTGAGACGCAGTGAGTAAGCACAGAGCCCCCTGGGAGGGGTTACACACAGATGGAGACAGGCACCCCAGCTCACCCTCAGTTCCCCTGCCAGCTGGTCCTCCCTAGGATGGGATGCATGGCTCACACATAGTTCTCAGCACAAAGCCCTCACACAGAGCAGATGGTGCCCCAGCCCCAGTCAGGTCCTGCCTCTCTTTCACACGAAAATGGGGGGCTGGCCGGGCAGATGTCCATCACATCCCTTCCCCAAGTACCGTGACCTGAGGTCAGGTCCACACCTGGCAGCTGGAGCAGCCGTGCTCAAACATGACAGCTTTTGCTGTCGGCTCCCACTCCACAGCAGAACTGACACTGTCTTCCTGGGGCCACGGGAGGAAAGAGCCAGCATGCGAGTGTCCTTTATGCCTTCCATATGCATAGGGCATCCCGGTAACATGGAGAACAAAATGTGAGGGTACTGCTGGACCCAGAAGAAATGGCCCCCAGGGGGTGGGCTCCCCAGGGCCTCACAAGCCCAAGGGCTCTTCACTCTTCCATGTAGCCAATCATTGCGTAGATGCCTGCAGGCTCCCCCCCACTGGGAAGCAGAAGGCATCGCTGAGGCTTCCTGGAAGTCTCTGAATCTGGACACAAACGTCTCTGTCCTTTAGGAGATGGGCTGTCTCCGAGTGCAGGGGGAGCCCTAGGAAGTTCTGAACAGGATGAGTAAGAGAGGCTCAAGGTCTCGAAGAGGTCCCCATGGCCGTGTGGAGACAGGACCACAGGTGACCAAGAGGCTCCACAGGTGACAAGAGCTACTGCCTCAGTCTAGAATCAGCCTGAGCTCATCGAGGGCAGCAGAGCCAGAAGAGACATGGTCTCAACCCTCTGTAGCCTCAGTACCACCCCAGCCTACCCCAGCCCAGCCACCTACAGGGTCTCCAGCCTTGCGTTCCAGCAGAGTCAAGATCAGCCCATCGGACTAGATAAAGCCCACCTCAGGTTCCCAGAGAGCTCTCAGGACCTAACACACAGGGACTGCCATGGGCTGGGGCTGCTTTCCTCCATTCCCAGAGTCTTCCATGTGCAATGTGTGGTCAGCCCAGGACCAGGGTGTGGTCCCCAGACAGGAAGTGCCAGGAACACTGCTTATCTTAGAACTTCCCACAGCCTTGTACTGGCCTCAGAATGAGAAGAAGCTCATTCTTTTACCTATTTCTCAGCCTATAGAAGCCCAAGGAGCAGAGGCCAGGACCCCTGTACCAAGGAGTCTCTGTCTTTTTATCTGCTAAATGGGTGCAAGGGAGAGATGAGCATTGCTCAAGAGCCAAAGGTGAATATTCTTCTGAGCTTGCCAGGCCAGAGGCTAGAGGCTCTCATGTCCCTGGCCATCTCTATCACCACTGCCCTTCCTCCGAGGAGGTCCTGATGCCTGCCTGGCTCCTTCCCCACCACATTGCTCTCTCAAACGTCCCCACCAAATCCCCTCCCTTCCTGGAGTGTTTCTCAGGTTCTATGTTCTCAGCAGAGAATGAGCCTCAAGGAGCAGAGCTTCCCCAACCGTAGCTCCTGCTGGACTCGGTCACCACAGTGAAGCCTGGCTTAGCGTCCAGCTGGGAAGGCACGCGTTCAGGGGATGCATGACTGGTAAGTGGGAGGATGGTACACGGATACACGGATGCGTGGGAGGGTGGATGCATGCGTGTATGCATGGGTGGGGGGATGCATGTGTGTATGCATGGGAGGGGGATGCATGTGTGTATGCATGGAAGGGTGGATGCATGCGTGTATGCATGGGAGGGTGGATGCATGCGTGTATGCATGGGAGGGGGGATGCATGTGTGTATGCATGGGAGGGGGGATGCATGCATGGATGCTTAGGTGGCTGCACGAAAGCGAAGACTGTCTGCAACCTTGGCCCTGCACACTGGTACTCACCTCCCACCGCCCTACCCGCTCACACTGGCAGTTCCAGCTGTGGATTTTTCCAGCTGTGGTGCTGCTCCCTGTGCCAGCAGCACTCTTCCAGAGATGCCTCACATCTGCCCACACCTCCATGAAGGTCCAGCACATGTGCCCAACCACTCTGTCTAAAGCTACATGGCACACACGCACACCACGCACACACACTCCTGTCCTTTCCACTAATTGTCACGGCTTCTGCCCTCCACGCACCTAGCACCTCCTGATATGTCACTAGCACCTTTCACTCCCCAGTAGAATGCATCAGCTCCAAGAGGTCAAGGGTATCTGCCCCACCCTCCGCGTGCCTGGCTCACAGAAGATGGTCAGTCAATGCTCACTGCACCATTAAGTTACCTAAAACCAAAGAAGCTAGGACAGGTTGTCTGGGGTACACAAGGGGGACTCCCAGAAACAGCTGGGCTCTCGAGTTGGAATTTATGATCCTGGAGCATCCCATGCTGGGTAGAAGAGAATTCCAGGTGTGTACAGGACTCCATAACCAGAGCCCAGAACACACCTCAAGTGCTGTCTTGACTTTGGAGCCCAGCAAAGGGCCAGATCTTAGGCCATTTGACAACAGCCTTTCGAAAATTAACTGGATGTTTTATTCATCCTTAAATTCTTTAAAATTGCAAATCAAACAGTCACCGGTGCTTGGCTAGCCTTGGCTCTGGGCTCTTGTGTTGCAAATAACTGTGCTCTCTTGCATACCAAGCGGACCTTTCTGCGTCCCAGGAAAATGAATCTCTTTTGGTGTTCATTGCGCTAATTGCATCCACAGGCGGAGGCAGAGCAAACATCTTTCCCTCCTGATTTGCATTATGCAAAACCTTAATCTCCCCAAGTTTCCCAAAGCCTTGTGAATGATTCACAGCCTTCCAATGCCTGGAACAGCTCGGCTTGATCTGCTCGTCCATATAAATTAGATTTACTGGGGAAATAAAGGAGGCTCGATACTATAAACTATTGGGAAGATGACCCCCGAGTGTGGATGCCCCATAAATTTGTGTCTTGGGGCGGGGGGACCATGAGGCTGCTGATCACACACATATTGCTAGATTTATCTCCTTTGGGCTATTATCGACATGAAAAGGAGAGTAGATTGCCACTGGGAGCCACTGTGCTGTCTGGGAGAGGGGCTGGCTCGCCCTGAACTGGCAAAAAAAAATGTCTTACAGAAAGCCTTCTCCAGACAAGAGGCCACAAGCAGAGGGTTAAAGCAAGAGTGTGCCTGAGAGATTGGATTTGAAGGCAGCTGAGTTCAGTCTATGACATTGAGGTGACCGCCTCTTTCCTTTGTTCCCTCACTTCCTGTTGGGAGAAACAAAATCTTCCAGACATAGAGGGCTAGCGGCATCCCAGATGGAGTCTCTGTTGCACACCTGGGCCTCATTCTGGGAACTAGTAGGGACCAAGCTCTAGCAGGCCCGGAATTTCAGGTGCTCAGAGAGCTCACTGGAAGAGTTCCATGACCAGAGCCTACATGGCGGTGCCTGGAGAGGGGGATGGTCACATTAACCAGATTACAGGCTCAGCCCCAACGCTGTGAGGGTATGCAGACCCTTTTTACATGCCAGCCCAGATGCCAGAGCCTGTTAGTAGCATAAACATGGTAACCTGGCAACCAGAAGCACCCGCCATGACTGTGCCGGGTTCTGATGTTGGGCATGAGGTCATTATCTCTGTCATTATTGTTGCATGGCCATTGCACAGATTCAAAAGCTGAGTCCTACCTTAGAATCTAAGTCTGCAAGACGCCCCTATCAAGGACAGTCTGCCTTCCATCTCTAGTCCCCTAGAGTGGGACTGAGCAGGGGAAAGATGGATTTATTAGTGTTTATGCTAATATCAGCTGGAAGCCCCGACTCTGTGCTGCCTAATGGTAAAGATGAAGGTCTTTGCAACCACAGTTCCCTTCCTCGGCGACCTCTTGGCCTCTGCCAGGCATTTCCTGCTGGGCTTTACCCTGGACTTCCTGTCTTTTGCCAACAGGAGACCTTCAGGAAGATAGTGGAGCTGGAGGAGGCATGTCCTGCCTGCTTCTTCCCGTTTCACACCAACACCAAGGCAACTCCCTCGGAAACCCTACATCCCTAACCAGCCCCGCCTACGAGACTTTTCGGCCCCGCCCTCTGCTCAGCAGCATAAGGCCCAGATCCGCAGCCCTGGAGTTCAGTGGTCGATACATTATTTTTCTCCCTAAAAGTGTCACTAACATCCCTGAAAGTGTGGCTTGCGAGTCCCCCTCGGCATTGTATTAAGACAGTCATAAGCGATTTCCAGACCCAGCAGCATGGCTGTGCTCTATACAACTCCATTCACAAGCACCCGGTCTAGTCATGAGTAATAGCTGACTGAGCACACGGATGACAACTGCGGGCCTGCATCCTGTGTCTTTGGGCTTTAAACAACCGCATGTCATTGACATCGTAGGCCAGAGTGATGCTCACAGAATAGAAAGAGAAAGACTCTGAAGTTCACGCCAAGGCTGGAGAGTCAGTACAGGCTGAGGTAAGAATTCGGGCTCATACCACTGGCACCAATGGGAAGACACGAAACATTTAGATCTTACGAGCTGGTCCAGAGAGGACGATGCCACAGCTGCCTATGGGATGTCAGTGGATGTGCTGACTGGTAAAATAACACCTCTGGAACAGCAGTAGTAAGTGACTTTGCCACCTGACTGGATTTAAAGTCAGTCTCCTAGAGCCGTTTGCTTCTCCACAGGCCAAACATACACGTTAGATGGGGCAGGATGAGTTTCAGTACTGGGCATCTCTGTGGGGCACAGAACAGGCTGGAAGCAAGTTATTTGATGCGCCCCATCTCTGACATCTCTCTCTCTCTCTCACACACACACACACACACACACGAACACACGCGCACACACACACAATTAAAAACTGAGATCAGAATTCCTAGCAAGTGCCCCAGATAAACACATTCCCCGATCCCACAGAACATGCTCTCCCCCAGTGTTCTCACACAAGCTCCCCAGCCTCAAACTGTTGCAACCATTTCTAAGGACAGTCTCTGTCCCCCCAAAGCACACACTATACCTGCCCATGGCGCTTGTGGCTGTGGCCAGTGCCAGACAGGTGGGGCAGGAAGAGAGGGCAGGGGTCCTTACAAGGAAGCCTTGCGTTACACAGGTGGTGGCTACTTCTGCTTGGCTCCTGGTCCCTTGGTCCTTTTCTATGCTCACATGATTTCTAGTGCACATTCTGGAGTGTGTGTTTAGTGGATACACAGTAAATATTCTTTGTATGAATAAACATACTGTAAGGTTTGTTCCCTTTTGATTTTATTTTCAATTTTTTTCATTGAAATTTTTTAATATGTATTGGTGTTTTGGCTGCATTTATATGTCTGTGTGCCATCTGCTTGCTTGGTGCACGCTGAGTCCAGAGGAGGGAACTGTGTTTCCTGAGACTGGGAGCTAGAGATGGCTGTGAGCTGCCATGTGAATGCTGGGAATTGAACTCGGGGCCACTGGAAGAGCAGCCAGCGCTCTTAGCCACTGAGACATCTCTCTCGCACCTGTCTTATTTTAAGATTTATTCTTTCATTTATTTTATTTGTGTATATGGACCTTTATGAATTTTTATGAGCACAACATGCATGTAATGCCTGTAGAGGCCAGAAGAGGGCATCGGAGTCCCCAGAACTGGAACCCTTTGCAGCTGTGAGCTACTGTGTGGAATCAGAGAACCAAACCTGGGTCCTGGGCACAGGAGTGCGAGCTCTTCAATGCAGAGGCATTTCATTTAATTTGAATAAAGCCTTTTCCTCGGTTAAGCCTCATTGAAACATAACCCACAGCTATCTGTCCTCACAGCAACATCTTGGGCCTGACAAGACATGCCTAGCTAAAGTCAGGTGACAGGCTGACACCCCAAACCATCATACCTGAATACATGATCTCTTGGATACAGCAGATGCTGGGTGCAATGAGTGAATAAGAACAGTCTCCACAGGCCCATAGATTTGAATGTTTGGTCCATAGGAAGCAGCTACTTGAGAGGGATTAGGTATGGCTTTGTTGGAGGAAATGTGTCACTGGGGGTGGGCTTTAAGATGTCAAAAGCTCAATCCAAGTTCTCTCTCTCTCTCTCTCTCTCTCTCTCTCTCTCTCTCTCTCT
>NW_021604638.1:8235282-8287266 GCF_004785775.1 Grammomys surdaster | reverse complement strand
CTCTCTCTCTCTCTCTCTCTCTCTCTCTCTCTCTCTCCTGCCTGTGGTTCCAGATGTAAAATTTTCACTATTCCAGCACCGTGTCTGCTGGCACGCCACCATGCTTCTCGATTAAATGACACTGGACTGAACCTCTAAAATTGTAAGCCAGCCTCAATTAAATGTTTTCCTTTATTATAAGAGTGGCCATGGTCATGGTGTCTCTTCACAGAAATAAAAGTAGCTAGATGGTAGTGTGAATTCAGGTAGCCATTGCTTCTAGAAGGCTCTGGTCACAGGTTGCCCTCTCTCTGCCTTGACGGTCACCTGTTCCAGCAGATTTCTGCTGTATACTCAGTGCAGTTCTAGAAATCAACAGTCAACACCTATACATTTGGGGGTTGCCAACATCCAGTCCAGGCTTGAATGCAAGCCCAGCCCTGCCCTTCTGGCCTACCCATGGGGCAGCTTCTTCCCCTACACCCACTATAACTCGGGGGCAGAACAAATACCCATCAGAGGGCTATGTGTGTGCAGTACACTGTACATTAGTGCTAATCCAGTAGCTATACCCACTCTTCAATTCCTGCTCAACATCAAAGAAAGTGGCCCTACCTGCAGCCGAGAGGCAGAGTTAAGAGCTCAGACTCCCTGGCCCCAGGGCATGAATCCTGGTGGACTCAAGCCAGAGCCTCTCCAGTTGTGTGACCCACCACATCCAGAGAAGTGTGTTTAACAACCTCTCCAATGCCCTGAAATGAAAGCCTTAAAGGTTAATTAACCTTAGCGTGGCACACCCACTTAAAAGCTCGTTAGGACGCCCTAAGTGAATGGCTAGAAGGAAATAAAAGGACGATCATTCGCAATGAAATACATCACCTCTAAATAGGCAAATGCACAGTGACAGAGTCTTAGGCCCTGCTGCCCCTGAGCAGTAAGTACCAAAGGAATAGAAGGAGGGAAAATTGTAGCCTTTGAGTATAAAAGTAGCATCTTCAGGGCTAGCAAGGTGGCTTAGTGGATCAAGGTACCTGCTACCAACCCTGACAACCTGAGTTTGTGCGTTGGGACCCTCACAGTAGGAGAGAACTAACTCCTCCAAGTTGTCCTCTGAGCTCCACATAGTATATGCACACTTATGTTCACACACGCACATACACACTCACATATAAAGAGACACACATGAAGAAAACCATACACATATTTCTAACTCATCTGCAAGAGCTGAAAAATCGCAATTCTACTTTCTCTGCAAGCCACGGGGAAAGACACCCACATGTCTACGGACATGTAGTAGAGGACAGCAGTGGGAGGAGGGACAGTGGAGGACAGCAATGGGAGGAGGGGGCAGTGGAGGACAGCAGTGGGAGGAGGAGCAGAGGAGGACAGCAGTGGGAGGAAGGGGCAGTGGAGGACAGCAGTGGGAGGGAGGACAGCAGTGGGAGGAGGGACAGTGGAGGACAGCAGTGGGAGGAGAGGGCAGTGGAGGACAGCAGTGGGAGGAAGGGACAGTGGAGGACAGCAGTGGGAGGAGGAGCAGACGAGGACAGCAGTGGGGGCTCTGAGAGATGTCCTGGCTTCCTTACAGCAGTAATGGGAGGAGACCTTAATTTCCCTTTCTGCCTATGGCATTGCTACAGGAGCAAGATGGCTGGAGATGGGGAGTAATCCCACTGGGGCCTGGGAAAACCTGTGGATCACTGACCTGGACCAGCAGCCAGATCTCCTCTGGGATGAGCCAAAAACTCTCCTCCTGTGTGTGAAGTTGTCGTCATTAATGACTTAGCTACTCATTCTGGAATTCCCTTTTTCTCTAATTCAAGAATATCTCCTCCGTGACACTTCCATAATTCCCACAGTTTGCTGGGTCAAGGCCTGGCACTTACAAAATGACAGGCCTATCCATCCCACCCCTGTGAAGCAACCATAGCAAACCCAACTAGAGAGATGACTTGCCCAGTAGCAGTCTCAGGGGAGGTGGCTAAATAGATGTCACCACCCCTGTGTTCCCCCAGGAGTGTTAAGGGAATGTCTTCTTGAAGGAAAGAAATCAGCCAAGAGACAGACAGCTGGAGCAGAAGTTTATGTATCAAAGCAGACACTGCAGACACCATGGAGTGGCTGCCCCGAGGTTCATTGTCACAGAGTCTAAGGCTGTTCTCATGAATATTTATGAAGTGGGTAGCACATTCATGGAGTAAGTTATCCCTTGGATATCCATTTTAGGGCATTTCTTCCCATGATCCTCTGAAGAAACCCATAGAGAGGTGTCAAACCCATTACCGGAATGATAGTATGATGACATCAGATCTTTGAGATACATGGGTTCTTCACACATGCATACGGCACACACGTGGGCCAAAGTCCTGGAGATTCGTCTTCTCATATAGAAGTAACCTAACAGCAGCTTCATGCTGTTTAATCACAAAGAGGAGAGTGTGTCTACCTCCTTACCAACCCAGTATCAAGTACTCTCCCGCTCGATCTACTGAGGCCTTAGCCATCCTGTGATTCCACGCCTCCCGGGGCCCTAAGTATCCCCGCCACCTTCATAATTGCCTTACGTTCTCGTTATTGGGGTGATGTCCCTGTATTTCAAAACTGTGTCTCTAGACACTCCTTATTAAAACATGCATATCTTGTCTGGGAAGAAGTAATACATATTCATCAGAATAAATAAATTCTCCGTCAGCTCTCAGATTCGGGGCGGGGCGGGGGGCTTTGAGAGAGATGGGATTCGACGTGGGCAAGTTTGAGCTGAATCTACTCATAGTGTCCTAGTGAGTTGTCGTGTGTGTGTGTGTGTGTGTGTGTGCGCGTGCGTGCATGTGTGCGTGTGTGTGTGTGTGTGTAGGGTATCTGCATATGTATATATGAGTATAGGGTATGCAAGTGTTTGTGTGTATTTGTTTCTATGTAAATGCACATGTACGTGCAGCTGCACATGTGTGTCCATGCATGTGAGGGCCAGAAGTTGATGACAAGTGTCGTCACCTCTATCCATTTCCACCTTATTTTTTGAGACAGGCTCTGTCACTAAGCCTGGAGCTCACCAGTTCAGTCAGATGGCTTGCCGTTAAGCTGAGGGGATCCACCAGTCTCTGCCCACTATACACTGGAATTTATTGTTCTGTCCTGTTTCGCAGCAGCGCTGGAGAATCCACATGGGCTCCTTCTGCTTGCATGGCCAGCACGTCCCCGCCCACAGAGCGACCAGTTATTCCATCAATCACCTCCTCTGTGGATATTGGTTGTGTCCTGTGGGCTGGACACTGCTTTGATCTGGCCCTGGTGGAGTTGACCTTTGTTCTAATTTCGTGTCTATTGCTGTGATCAAACGTTCTGACCACAAGCAGCCCAGCGCAGAAAGGGTTTGTTAGCCCATGATCCCAGGGGATCCTGTCAGAATGGCAGGAGCAGAGACAGCCAGTCACATCACATCCACAGAAGTATCACACCTCCGGGGAGCCAGGGGATACTGAGGATTTGGAGTGAGCCATGAAAGTCCTTAAAGCTTGTCCTGCAGACAGGACGCTACTCAGACCCAAGTGCAGCCATGCTTGTGCACACACAGGTGTACACACATTCACCACACACTTGCACATGTGTCCCAGTGAGGTCATTATTCACTAACGGCAGTGATGAGTGCCAAGCCCTGAGAAGATAAAACTCTGCAGAGTTGCTGTATAGACGGAACACACATGGACACACATTCACACATGTGTCCACGGTCAGGCCCTTATTCACTAACTGCTGTGATATGCTCAGAGCCCCCTGATCCCCTACAACAGACAGAATCTTCTGGAGCTGCTGTATAGACAGAACAGGATTCTCTCTAATCAAAAGAGCCCAGTTTTCTCTCCCTTCTGAGGAAAGGCCTGATATGTCATCTCTGGTTCAGGAGATCTGGGAGAGGCAGCTGAAAGGCATGATGTTCCCTTGGTGATCCCATGCTCCAGAAAGATCAGAGTGGGCAGTGCTCATGACAGAGCAGAGACCAGCTGTCACAAGCCAATGAGGCTCGTAGGCAACTGCCCAGTTCTCTTCGTGAGGTTCCAGATGTCTATGGTGGCCAGGTTACAGAAGCAACCGTGGCAGGAGCGTGTTAAGCCTGTGACATTGTCACTGTCTTGGGCAAGATCTCAGCCTGCTGATGGTCACAGCTCCTCTCAGAACCCACCTCCTCTCTCAGTTGGCCAACTCCTTACCCTTCCTGAAGCCAGCCAAGAGCAAGAAGGGTGAGATTTGAATCCAGGACCTTCAGGCTCAATCTCAAGTCATCCCATCCAGTTTGGGGGTGCGACATGAGGAGGGCAGCATCAGACTTCCCGTGACTGTGAGCATGAGTTCCCACTGAGGGGAGGGGAGGCCCACTGGCTCTGGTTCTGTGAGGCCCAGAACATCGCAGCTCCTGTACTCTCAGCCTGACCTCCTCCAAACTCCATCTTTGGCCTAATACAGCACCTAAGTGAAGCAAGCCCACGAATTCACCTCTAGTGGGATCCCTGTGCTTCCCTGGGGCTCTGGGCGGAGAGAGCAAACAATCAGGTCTGTGTGTGTAAACGCCCTTCAGACCTCCCTAAGGCCAGGCCTGCCTGGGTGGCCTTCTCTTCCTCCCCCTCCCCCGCACACCTGATGACTTCAGTCACCTCCAGTGACCCCTGCAGATACCTCAGGTCACAGCATCACCTGTCACATGATTCATCTTCCTCTCCCAGCCTGCACCAGCCCCACAGGGAAAGTGGTACAGGGAAACTGAGGCACACAGAAGTAAGGCACTGGCCCGGAAACCCAAGCCTAGAAAGTCCAACACAGAACTCATGGGCTGCATGCAGAGGCCAGCCGTCTGTCACCTCTCCCTGTCCTGTTAAGCACCCGGAGTCATGTTTCCTGAGGCTGCCTGGTTCTCACTTCCTGAACAGTGCCAGGGTGACCTGTCACTGAAGCATGGTGGCTGCCCTCGGTCTTCACAGCTGGGCTCTGCATTTCTTCATGTTTAAATGTGAAGTGTCCTGGGTCACCTTGTACTGTCCATTCTGCTCTGGCGGCAGACCTGGGATACGAACAAGGCCTTCTTCCCCACAGGGCCCCTGTAGGGTGATCATGAGCATTTGCTGAGGAGATGTGTCCCTCCCATGCCCAGCACACAGTAGGTGTTCAGCTAAGGCTCACATCCCAGTGTCTCGTAGTCCCTAGCCGGACTACCTCATCTGCTTTCTGGGAGTAGATGTTGTCTTGGGCCCTTCGGCCTCAGCCCTGGGGACAGATGAGCTGGAACAGAGAAGGAAGGGCCCTGGGGAGAGTGTCCTGCCAGTTCTGCACTCAGTCACTATTTAAGGAAGGCCCTGCAGGGAAGCAGAGATCCTCACTGACAGGGGATCTGAGACAGGTCCGTCAGGAGGAACCTCGGGATCCATGGCAACTGTCTGCAGAGAGCAGCTTGCGCAAAGGCCCTGCACCTTTTCCAAGACCAATCCTGAGGGCAGAGAGGGGGTGGGGCCTAAGGCCTGCCGGTGAGGGCCTGCAGGGCATTGTGGGAAGGGTAACTAAACACTGCAGTGAAAGCCTCAGAAGTTTCTGGAGTAAAGAGGACCACAGTGACTTAGTCACTGGCTCCACACAGGGGACGGTGGAGCTGGAAGACTAGTCCGGAGTCCAGAATGTTCTAGGCAAGCCATGATAGGGTGGTGGCAGCAGAGGTGGGAAGGAGTGGCCAGACAATGGCCGGAGCAGGAAGGAAGGGAACCTGGGGGAGAAAGCAGGCTCTCAGAAGACTCTATAGAAAGAACCGTCCAGAACTTCTCCAGCACAGCACCCTTGCATTTCATTGGTCAAAGTGATTTGATCTCTACCAGTCATCCCCAAAGAGGCAAGGCCCTGTGACTGGCTTCTGTCTCTTTATGAGACCAATGTAAAACTTTGTGGGTCCAAGAGCAAACTAAAAATGTAGATACGCAGACAGAAGAGACAGCTCAGTGGGTAAAGGCACTTGCCTCCGAGTCTGACAGTCAGTCGAGTCTCCCAGGACTCATGTATAAAAGGAAAGAACCGAGCCCAGAAGTGTTCACACACTCACACACACACACACACATGCATGCACACACATGCACACAAGCATGCATGAACATACACACACACGCATGCACACACACACACATATACACACATGCACACGTGTACAAGCACATGCACAAATAAGTGTAAAGAAAATGAAGTCAGGACAAGAGGCCATATGGAAAGGGATGTTCCACGCTCTCCTTCAGGGTTCTCCAGAGAAGAGCCAACAGAATGAATATATGTCAGGAAGGGATTTATCTGTTGGATTGGCTTACACGGTTAGGATTGAATCCAACCACAGCTGTTGAGAGAGGCTCAAAACCTGTTAACTGCTTAGCAGTGAGGCTGGATACCTCAGCCTGGGATCAAAGGCTTGGAGGATTCCTAGCGAGAAGCTGGTCATCAATCTGGAATTGATTGGAAGGCCAAAGAACCTAGGTTCTGTTGTCAGTGAAGGATGGTGGTGCCAGCAGCAGCAGCAGCATCTAGATAGATGTGGTTATCAGCAAAGAGTAAAGGTGAGTAGGCAAAAGCACCATACTGGCTGCTTTTGTGTGTCAACTTGATGAAAGCTAGAGTCATCAGAGAGTTAGGAGCCTCCCTTGAGGAAATGCCTCCCTGAGAAGCCAGCTCTAAGGCATTTTCTCAATTAGTGATCAAGGGGGAAGGGCCCAGCCCATTGTGGGTGGTGCCATCCCTGGGCTGGTGGTCCTGGGTTCTATAAGAAAGCAGGCTGAACAAGCCAAGGAAATCAAGCTGGTAAGCAGCACCCCTCCATGGTCCTTGCATCAGCTCCTGGCTCCAGGTTCCCACCCTGTTTGAGGTTCTGCCCTGATTTCCTTTGATGATGAACAGCAAGGTAGAAGTGTAAGCCAAATAATCCCTTTCTTCCCCAACGTGCTTTTGAGTCCTGGTGTTTCATCACAGTCATAGAAACCTTAACCTAAGATAAGCAGTATTGTTTTTCCTTCAGAACTCTTTATATCTGGGCCATCCTGGAAGGTACCACCCATTCTGGGAGATGGCCTCCTTCCTCCCCTCATCCGTTAATCCTTCGGGGAAAACATCCTCACCGGTCCACCCAAAGCCAGTCTCTTAGTTGATCCCAGATCCAATCGAGTTGATACTAAGATTAGCAATCACCCTGGGAAGCTTAGAAGCAGAGCTCCTGGGTAACAAAGCCATTTCCTGTTCCCACTGATGAGCTTGGGCCCATTCAGTTCTTTCTTCTCCATTTTCCTCTCTGCTGCTCGGGTTCCCAGACTAAAGCCAGCTTCTCCTACAGCATATCTGAAGAGAGTTCACAAAACCCAATGGTTTTGGTAGCTTCCATTTACCATGTGCAATGCTCCTGCCTCTGACTGGGGGATGCACTGGGAACTTCTCAATGTACCCTTCCGGCTCATGTGACCATCTGACCCTTAAGCCAGCTGAGCCATTTTTCCCCTCTGTAGAGTGGTTAGAGTGTCTTCAAGCCTCAGAACAGTATGCTGATACACAGGGTCTGTGTGAAATTCTGAATGTCACGTTGGGATAGCTAGGCTGACTGGACAGTGAGGAGTTCCCTTTGAGGGACTGGCTATGTGGGACAGGTGCAGAGAGAGACAAGGTCACACACTGATGGGGAATCTCTACCTTCAAGTCACTCCTGAACACCCCCTACCCCCACCACACACACACACACACACACACTCTAACTCTGGAGTAGCCAGGAGAACCCCTCTCAAGACAGCCTGGCCCACAGTGCCACCTGTTGGCCATACTTCTAAGTGGTTTCAGCAGTAAGTGAGGGTCTAAGGGGAGGCAGTATTTGTGGGTTACCAGCCACATCCCCCAACAACGCCTCTGTAGTTGACAGGGGTCTCTTGTGTTCTCTTGGATCCAAATGGAAGAAAGGCAAAAGGCAAAGGAGAGAAGGGAACAGAAGAGGAAAGAATAGAAAAACAGAATCACGCCCAAAGACCCAGGACAAGGCAAAGAAAACCAGAAAGGGGTGAGGGTAAGGGTTGGGGAGGTGAGGAACAGAAACAAAAATAATGACAAAAAAAAGACACCTGAGAAAAGAAGTCAAAGAACTAATGAATAGACACTTATTTGGAATTTGAGCCTCTCAGCCTGGCAGCTGCTGTCCTCATCCAAACAGCCTCGGCCACCCCTCCAGGCAGGTATTGTCCTCAATGCGGGCACCTGCAGTCAGACTGTGTGTCTGAAGCCCCTTTGAAGGACCCCACCAGGCAACTGCAACCTCTGGGCATTCCGCGGTCCCTGGTGCCCCCTGCTGGACAGGCTGGGCTCTACATGCCTCCAGAAAGTTACTTCAGGGCCAGGCTGTCCTGAAGGAAACTGAGCCTCTGAGAGAGGTGGTGACATCCCTCTCGGCAAGCATAGGGACTTCAGGATCAGGGGACAAGCAAGAACATTAGCCTCAAAAATCACAACACAGGACCCCCTCCTCCAGCCTGAAAGTCCCACCAGACGGAAACCCAGGCAGCTGCAGCCAGAAGTGTCAGGTGTGCAATTTATGTTCCCAACTCTTCTCACCAGATCCAGGAACAGATAGGACTGGCTCGAAGTCATACACACCCTGCCGCTGTTCTCCCTGCATTACTTCTGGGGACTTTCTCTCTGCAGACCCCAGGGCAGGATTCCTGTGAACACCTTGAAGACTCCCTGGCAACTCCATCTGTGCATAACTGGAATCTACATGATCCAGAAGATTCCACCCCATGCCCTGAAACCCTCAAAGAAGCTCTTAGAGGGTTCAGTATGGAGTCGTTTGAAACTAGAATTAAGACGCAAGGCTACCTTTCCACAGAGACCAGGTGGGCCTTTAGAATGGAGGAATGGGTAGAGACATGATGGACGTGAGAAACAGACAGAGTGCTGGTGTTTACCAACATGAGGAAAATGAGGGAAGAAAGAGGGAAAGAGAAGAAGAAGAAAAAGAGGACGGACAGAAGGAGGAGGTCACCCAGGGATGGCCAAGGCCTGCACATCAAATTTAGTCCAAGAAGCAACTGGCTGGGCTAGATCTACAAATCCTGGCAATTCCTGAAGACCACCTCAGCCTAAGCAGAGGAACACTCACAAACAGCGTGGGACCCACCTGGGCCCAGGCCTGTGTGCAGCAGGATGCTCTGGTCGGCCTGTATGGAATCTGTTATGATTGCATGCTTGAGGCCAGCTTGGATTCCAGGCCTCACTGCATTTCTAAAGATTTGTCTATTTTTGTGTATCTGAGTGTCTCGACTACAATGTATACTTGTTACCACATATGTGTCTGGTGTCCATGGAGACCAGAAGAGGGCGTCTGATTCCTTGGAGCGGGAGTTACAGATGGCTGTGAGGTGCCATGTGGGTTCTCTGGAAGAGCAACCAGTCCTCTTATTCCTGAGCTGCCTCTCCAGGCTGTAAGTGAGGATTTTAAACTCCACTTTTGCTCGGATCCAGTGGTCTCAGACACTGTGGCACACAGTGTCTACAGTACTCTGTGAACTCACCCTGACTCCTGAACATATGGAAAACACCCAGGACAGGGCAGGAAATGTCTAGAAAAATAACAAACACAGTCTCTACTGTCAACAACAAATTTGAGAGCTTAAGAGTCCAAAATAAGGTTGGAATTCAATATAAAACCTCTTAGTTGTTACATGGGTGCTGGTCCTCATTCCTGAAGAGGGAACTGAGGCACAGTGATTAGCATTGTAGGTTCAGGAACATCGACAGCCAGAATCTGAGCCACACTCATGTAGTTGTCTAAACCCATCCGGCGACACCACCAAACAAGCAGACCACACCTTATTTGTATTATATACTGACTTTTAATAATAATAAAAAATCTATCATGGATTTAATGAAAAGAATCTGTACATTTAAAATAAACCAGGCATGATGCCCTGTCCCTCGGGGCCCTTCCCCATTCCCCTCAGCAGGGTTAACAGGGGCCCTGGTTCTCTGGACGAACAAAACACATCAACAAAGATGACCGGGTACCAAGAGAAAGGTGGCCCCAGGGGACCGAGGAGACCATACTCCCCGAACCCAGCCTTACAGCCAGCCACAGGTAAGAAGGCACCCCTCCCTCCTCCTACATGCTAGTAATTCCCTGTCGATGTCCAGAAGTAGGGGAGCAGACAAACAGCCCAGGGTCCTATCTCTCTGGTTCTCTGACAAGTCCCAAATGCCCTGTTCTGAGATGACAACATCAAAATGAAGGACACGCAGCGCAGCCCTAAGGACATCTAGAGTTCCTCTCCAACTCTGGTCCAGTCACTGAAACAACACAGTCCGATGTGAGCTGGACGCTTGGGTGCTGAGGCAGGGGAAGGAACCAGTGGAGCCCGGGAGCGACGGCTCACAACCTTTAGATTTTAAAATGGAAATAACAATGTCTTAAACTTTTTCAATAATTTAGTTTCTTTTGCTTTTTAGTAGAACTGAATAAAGTTGTTGATACTACTTTATGTTGGTCCCATTAGGCAATATACTTTTCTCTGAAATTTAAAGTGTCAAAGACATAATCACAAAAACCCTAGTGGGAGGGGAAAAATCTTGACAACACTAACAATAACAGTAAGAAAAAAATACAAAACATAAAACACAGATGTTGTGTCATAAATTAACATCAGGGCCAATCTGGTACCCAGGGCTGGCAACTCAAATTCCAATGGCGGTGGGGGTTGGAAGCCAGCAGGGTTCATGAGTGTCCACGAAGTGACAGCTGTCCAGCCCAGTGTCCTCTCCTGGCAGAGGCCAGGCTGTCCCGAGTCAGCTGTGCCAGTTAGCAAGGGGCAGGAGGCACGTCCGGAAGCTTCAGCCAGGACAGGAAACAGGTAGGGTCTCCTGGAATGTGGCCCTGGGAGGAACCCAGGTTCAAAGTGCAGCTTTGCCATCTGAGGAGCAGGGTCTGCAGGCCTTCACCTGCCGAACCCTGTGACCTTTCCCTGTGTAGGGGACCTGGGTGAGTGCAGGCATCCAGGGTCCAGCTACATTCATCAGCTCTGGGGGGCCCAAGCAGCCCTCAGGCTTTAGGCATAAGAATGGAGAATCTGCCAGCCCAGCGGTGATCAGCCAGTCCAGAGAGAGGACACGCACAGAGGCTTGTCCTGGACGGTGGCAGTGGGGTCAGCTGGGTAGGTCTTGACACAGCTATGGCAGAAGCCTCAAGTCCCCTCGTGGCCCCTCCGTGTCTTCTCACACCGCAGCTGCAGAGGCAGTGGCCGAGCAGGGAGTATGTTGGTATTCAGAGGTCTCCATCCACCGGAGGCTGGCACAAGCGGTAGAGGCTGGCAGGCAGAGGCGGAGGAGAGCGTGAGGAGGGACTGCATGGCCACCACGTGTGGCTAGTTCCCCTTCTACTGGGACAAGCAATCCACACCCAGAAGAATACACAGAATAGTAAGTCCTGAACCTGCCCATAACACCTTGTCCCCTCTCAAAGAAAGATCCTGTGCCTCTAGAGCAGCTGTTCTCAACCTGTGGGTCTCTCAACCCCTTTGGATATCCTGCATATCAGATGTTTACATCATAATTCATAACAGTAGCAAAGTTACAGTTACAAAGTAGCAATACATGAGGCCCTGCGATATATGGTCACAGCATTAGGAAGGCTGAGAACCACAGCTCTAGAGGAGCACAGAGTGTTTCCAAATGGTGTGTGTATTTGGATGCACATAGGGTATTGTGAGCCTGTCTGCTTGTAGCCTTGATGGCTCCTTGGATTTGGAAGGACTGCAGAGTGGAGACACTGCAGAATACCGTCAATGAAGGAGTGTGCACTGGGCTTCAAGGAGAGGCAGCCATAGAGAGGGATGACTTTAGGGGGAGGGAGGCCAGTGTGGTGAACTGGAGTGACCAAAGCCACACTAGGACATGGTTAAATGTCTAAGCCTAGACTGTCTAGGGACAGCTCTGCTATTAGCTTTGTGACTTTGGGCAAGATACTGAACATCTCTGGGCCTCTAAGTGCCCACCTGCCAATGAGGGTCTCAGCAGAGCCTTGCTCACAGGGCTGCTGCAGGGGTCAACTGGGTTTATGAGAGGGCAGATGACACTGTCCCTGGACAGGCCGGGCACCATAAAAGTATGAAGACAAGTTGAGAGCAAGAGAACATGGCAGACCAAAGGACATGGACAGGATGCGGGGAGTGGACACCAAGGCCCTGATCAGGAATATACTGGGGTTCTGGGGGGGACACTGTCACTGAGAAATACTGTCTGAAGCCACCACTCAGAACTCCTAGGCAGCCAGGGGAAGCAGAGTGGGCAGGGACTGAGGAGCCATGACCCCCTGAGGGGCTGCAGGAGCTGGTAGCTAAAGATGACACAAGGCTGGACTTACAGAGTCACCATAGGGGTGGGAAAGGAGCCCAACCGCCACTCAGGGGCTGGGCAGAAGTCAGGTAGCAGGCCAGCGTGGCTCCCGGAGATCCTAGAGTGAGAGGTAGCTCCACAGAACACTAGGATTCTGTCTGGGGTGAGACCAGGAGTCTGATGCCAAGCAGGCCTGGGCCTTCCTGGAGAGAGCACAGGGCTGAGAGGGGGTGGGTAGCCACTTACCGCGGTGCACCTTGGGGCATGGGGTCCTTGATGCGGAGGTTTTTGGCCAGAATCTCCACTCGGGGGCCCTAGAAGGAAAACCACTGTCAGGCCTGGACCTGGAACTCGGGGTACAGGGGGAACAGGGAGCCAGGTTGGGTAGCAAATGTGAACAGCTAAGACTGACTGAGCAAGGTGTCTGGGACTGAAGAGGACCAGTCCTAAGATGAACCTCATCTCACGTGGCTGAGCTCAGGGTCCCTGGCCACGCTGTCCACTGAGTGCGACCTCACCTGTTTGCGCATGATGTCCGTGGCCTGCATGACACACTTGGGCAGCAGCCCGTGACTCCGTGCCAGGATGGCTGCTTGTTCCAAGGACACGCTTAGGGTGCTCCTACAGTGCGTGAAGGAAGAGGTAAGATAAGGGTCGCTTCTTATTCACGTGCCTCCCTTCCTCTACCATCTCCAGGTGTCCACTGTCTCTCAGGGAAGTTCCTGGACCCACCCATCCGGTCCACCTTCCATCATACCTCGTCTCCTCAGCGCACACTACCCACACCCCTAAGGCTGTACCTGAACCAGGAGCTTCCTGGAGTTTTCTATGAGAGCCCACAGCCCCAGGCAGAGACTATGGCAAACACATGACTAAGGGATGGCCCTTGGAGGCTCTGTCAGGGGGTCAGAGAGGGGCAGAGAGTGTGTGCCTTACAGCTCCTGAGACTGGATTGAAAGACAGACCTTTCAGATTCTAAATCTATAGCTCCATCCAGTCACCCTGAGCCCTGTACCTCAGTTTCCCCAATTGTAACGTGCCAGGCCTCCCCGACACAGTGTGCCAGGCCTATACTGTAGGACACTCAGCAGTTTCTCTCCTTTCCACAGACATGAGGACCACAAATGTATCCAGACATGGCTGGGTATTCCTAGAAGAGGACACTCTTGCCAGCTGAGAACTCCAGGATAGCGCCACACTGTCTCAACAGTTACAAGGAGACAGCAGCTACCCCTGGGTAGACGCTGGCAAGATGGCCCGCTCATGGTGTCTCCTTTCTCAACTGGCTAGAATCAGGATAGGGCATGGTGCTCCCAGGCTCACTGACCCTGGCCAGTCCATTTCAGAGATAGGTAAGCCAAGGCCCAGAATATGGGCACTGCAGCACTCAGATTTGAACCCAGCCCTCCCACCTCTGTGGGTGAGCCCCCAACTTCCCAGAGCCTACCCAGCCCCACTATGTCCCATCCGGCCTTGGCTCAGGCTCACCGCTGCATGCCGGTGCCACACATGGTGATCTGACATGCCCCCAGGCGGTAGCAGAGCTCGGAGGAGACAGGGATGAGACCGGCGCCCAGGCTTCCGGCAGCACCGGCTTTGGGGTGCACGAAGGACTTCATGAGGCGGTATAGTTCGTCCAGGGCGTTGATGGGACGTATCAGCTGCAAGGGAGGTGACAGATGTCCAGGAGAGGCCTGCCCTGAGACCTCCACCGGCCTTTGCTGACATCCTTCTAATCCAGCTGTTACACAGCTGTCTTCCTAGCACCCTGTTCAGACCTCAAGAACCATCAGCAGCCCCCACTACCCTGTAGGTTAGCATTTAGTGTTTACTGTTTCAGTTCTGACCTTCCAAATTGGCTCTTTCCCAGCCCCGCCTAAGCCTAAGCAGGTGTCCTGTTTTATCCTCTCTAAACCTGTCACAACTAGTTCAAGTGGCCACTCTCCAAGCAGCAAGTCCAAGGGCTTGACCAAAGTGACAAGCTGTTCCTTATATTGTCTCCCTCTGGTCTGTATCCAACAGACTACAAAATCCCCAAAGATGGCACCCACACTCCTCAGAGCTCACAGCCTCTACGCCCCATGGCTAGTTCCTCAAAACATTTCCAAGTTCGAGGCCTGCCTGGGCCTGGGGAGCCAGGAGACCCAGAGAGATGCACTGTGGGTGAGAGGCAGAGGGATAGAAACCACTCAGGGCTACCATGACACAAAAGAACTGAGCCCCAGCTAGGTCTCAGAGTATCCATCTCTCACAAGCAGCTGGAGCCTGTTTTGTCATTATCCTTAGGAGACTTTCGGGGGTACTAAAGTGGTTAAGAACAGACATGACACTTGCTCTTAGTCAAAAGGTCAAGAAATGGCATCACCTCTGGTTTCGATGGAAGAAATTCTGATTTCTAAATGCCTGACAAGAATCTGAAGCAAAAGGATGACATGTGAAGCCGTACTTAGAGTGGCATTCACCATTCTGATCCTTAGGGGTCTCAGCTCAAGAAACATGATAGATTAAAGTGTTCATCAGAGAGTCCCAAGCAAAAGAGGCCAGCAAGAGCATGTCACCCAGGAAGTCCTAGGAGGAGGAAACAAGCTGACAGGGGTTGCAGGGGCTTTGGGGGTCTCTGGGCCTGACTCTGGTTAGAGCAGACTCAGCCTGTAGTGACCCCACCCTGCTCAAACTTCAGCAACAGCAGCACACCTGGTCGATCTTCATGGCTGTGGTGCCAGAATCCGTGGGGAGGTTGGACCGCTCCAGGTAGAACGCCCTGAAGGAAACAGACAAGGCTGAGGATTGTCCCATTACACACACATGCTCTGCCTGGTCCTCCCCTGCCTCGGGTCCCAGCACCTACAGCTACCGCCCTGTATCCTCCCCAGACTCTCAGAAGGAGGTCATTGAGTGCCCACTGTCACCTGCTCCTCCAGTGACTCCAGGGAAGCCAGAAAGGTTTCTCTGGACTTCACCGCCACCTCTGCCTTCCCTCCCTGGACAACAGCCCAGCATCCTGCTCCTCCACTCCCATTTCTGGTTCCTCTTCTCTAAATATTCAACAACTGGCACAAAACTGTTCTGGTTCACCAGCTTGTGGTCTTTCTCACCCTCTAAATCCTTCTAGACAGGGCCAACCAGAAAACACTGGCCCTTTTAACCAGGGAGTCCTTGTCTTCTGTCATACACAGAAGTAGGAGGAAAAGCCACAAAGAATTCTGGAAGAAACTATCTTAGCTGTGTTTGAATAAAACTTTATTTATACATAAGGAGTGAGCCTGATTTGGTGGCCCAGCCTTGACAGAATAAGCATTCATGAAGAACAGGACAGCTTCCCAGGTCCCAGGGCAGTTCAGGGCCCACAGAAAGTCTCCATGAACACCCTGAGCAGATGGAATTAACAGCTAATCAGACAGACGTGGGATAGACGCAGGACAAGAATTAAAGTGTAAATTGTATGCTGGGTCTTAGTGCCCAGTAAATGTGCAGAAGCTTTGGCTTCCAATTTGCAAATGGTCAAAGGGGACCTGGGAAGAGAGTGGCCCTCGCCATGGAAACCAGGCCCCTGTTCTCTCCCTCCTTGGTATTGCAGGGAAAGCAGTGAGATGGGACTTGAGAGAGGCTGTGTTTAGGAGCCTGGTCTGGGGGTCTGGTAAAGGTGAGATTGTGGGTGTGTGGCGGGTATGGTCAGGGTGTGGTTGTAGGCATGGCTGTGGGTAGCTGTCATGGGAGTCTCAGATCTTAGCTGTTTTCCTGGGTCCAGCTGTTCTCCCTCTGGTTCTATCCGCTGCCCTCTCAACCTCTCTCTAAAAGTTCTCCTCAGAGCAAGACCCAGTGCTAGGAGGCTAAAGATCCCAGATGGAACCCTCCCTTCTAGTTCTTCCCTGCACTGGGAGGAATGGGCCAAAGATACTGAGTTCATCTGTCTGTGTGACCTGGTGCAGGCTGTGTGGGCCTCAGTATACTCAGTTGTTCAATGGGCTAGCAGTGGCCTCCATGCAGTGCTGTATGTGCTCTAGAGGGTTAGACTTGCCCATGGCTTTGCACGATGTATCTACACCCTGTAGGCTCCCCCCTCACCCCAGAGCCCGCATTCCTCCCTTACCCACCCCCCTCTCAGCCCACGTCAGCTACCTGAGCTTTCTATAATACTGTTGCACCTTCTCCAGGGACTGTGCATTGATCTCCTGCTGCAGCTCTTCTGCAGCCTGGCTTCCTGGAGGTGGCGGCCCTTCTACATTCTCCAGAGCTGTGAAGGAAGGCACGGGAGGGTGGGTGCTGGGCCCTAGGGTGCTCAGTGGTCCTGCCTCCGCCCCTCCCCCGCCAGGTGACTCAGCCTGGCTGCTGACCTTTTGTGAACAGCACTGTGTGCAGCCTGAGGCTGGCCCCACCCTCCAGGCGAGAGGGGAGCCTGGAGAAGTGGAAGCCGTCGAGGTAGAAGACTACCTTCAGCGCCTGCCTGCTGCCCTCGATGTGGTAGAAGACATTGGTGTCTGTGGAAGCAAAGCAGGGTGGCTCACTACGGAGGCCAGAGGGGAGTCCCCACACAGCTGCACCAAAACTCCTTCCTCAAGGGCCAGAGTGGCACTCCAGAGGGTTAACCTTATACTTCCAGCCCTCCTGACTCACAGGGGTAACCTCAGACTCTCTTGTCTTCCCAGCCTCGAGGTGGCATGCTGGGACTTCTATGGTTGACATCCAAGGCTTTCCCTGACCTAACATCTCAGCACCATCAAGCCCCTACCTCCCCACCCCCTCTTCGACCCCATGCTTAGCTTTGAACAGCCCCAGGCGGCCTCCAGACCTGCCTGTGATGACCTCTCCTTTCACCAGCTCCCACAGTCTCCCCAATGCTTTACTCTTGACCCCGACACTGCCCCTGACCCTGAGGAGAGCTGGCCATAGTGTCTTCAACCTCCCCAACCCAGCCCTGTGACTCCCTTACCTGGCAGCTCAGAGCAAAGGCCCTGTAGTTTATCAACACCCATAAGGAAGAATTATGGCTGACAAACATGACTCAGAGCCCATGCCTGTACCAGGCAGGCATCACTAATCAATCACTGCTTCTCCCTGAGCCCAATTCAGCCTGCACACAGGTAGCTACTGTCAGCTGAAGACTTTACCAAGTATTTTGTTGTACCAACAAGATAAATAGCTAATACACCCTCCCCCCTTTTCCATGTGCTCCCCAAAGGCTGACTCTGAGTCTCGGGTTGGGCTTGGGAGGCTTAAAGCACTGGAGACTGGTCCACTTGGGCTGCTAGCCTGGCAGGAGAGGAGAGCTAGTGTGGCTCTGAGCAGCCTGACTTGGGGCAGGAAGGGAGGGTTCACTCACTGGCCACAGAATTCTCATCCAGCTGCTTAAAGGAGAAGGTGACATTGTCCAGCTCCGACAGCGTCACCCAGATGTCCTCCAGCATGGTCCGTTCCTCCTTCTGCAGGGAGAGGTGGTGGGGAGGGAGAATCAGATGGGTGTGACTTTATACGTGACATCACGGTTCATCCCACCCCCTGTCCTGTACCCCATATGGGTCAGAACTCAGTTCTGCTCTGCCTTGCTGTGTTGCCCCAGTAAAGCCACACCAAGTACCGTCCAAAATGTAGGCAACTCCGTGAGCACCCACACTTCCTTTCTTTGGCCCTCCACACCTGTTCTGTACCCCCTTCTCAAGGCTGTCCAGATCCTGGTCCTCTTTCCCCACCCAGCCGCCATGACCGCCTGGACACACTCAGTCTGCCTCTGTCCAGCCTCCCAGCCAACACCCACTTCCAGTCAGGGCCATTCCCACCAGGACATCTCAGAGGGTTTTCTCTCCATCTGGTCCCCTAACCACCTCTCTCCAAGGTCACACGCTTCCTTTTAAAACTTAACCCAGATCACGAGTCCCCTGTCCTTCTGCTTCTGAGTTATCTTCTACCTGCAGACCACCCCACCAACCTTGCTTTCCTGCCTGTCCCTACTGGCCACACGGGCCTCTCCCCAGGGCCTTTGCACATGCTGCTCCTCTGCGTACTCTTCCTCAGACCTCCGTGTCGGCTGGCAGAGGTCATAGATCAAAAGCCACCTCCCCAGAAAGTCTGACCACTTCCTCCAGAGAAACTCAAAGTCCTTTTGGCCTTTCTCTCCTCTCAGTCTACTTCTCTAGAACATAAGCTGCAGACCCAGCGGCCAGCTCAGTGCTGGTGACATCAGTGAATGAGCTGGATCTTGTGTTCCATCCTGGGAGGTTAGAGAAGGCTGCCCGTGGGTGGGACAAGAGGCAGATCGCTGAAGACCAGCAGCAGTACCCATCAGGGGTTAGCAGGGGGCGATCTGGGGCTGTGCTGCCCGTGGGCCGCCTGAGGTAGTCTCTGGAACCACACGTACTGGCGCTCCTGTTGGATGATGAGCCAGCATTCCTGCCCTCTACACATGCACTAGATTCAAGTAATATTCTCTCCCTCCCTGGACACCTCAGCTGCCAGCCCAGACTGTTACTGATACCTGCCTGCTGCTCAGAACCATGGGTCGTTTCTGTCTGTCTGCCTCTCTTTTCCAGGATGCCACAGAGCACAGGGACTATTGTTCATGCACAAAGTCCAAAACGAACAGTAAATGGTCAGCAAATCACTGCCACATAAACCCCTGGGTGAACCGGAGCCGAGAGTACCCGAAATAGTGTCTCTCCCGTGCTGCCAACGACCTCGGCCGCTTACCACCGTGGCCGGTGCCAGCAGAGACTGCCAGTGCAGCAGGACGCCCGTGGCCGCCACCTGCTCCAGCCACTTGCGGCTGGCATCCCTGCTGCTTTCTTCATACTCCCCGTTGTTGTTGTAGCGGTAGTCGAGGGCGGCCAGCAGCTGCTCGGAGAAGGTGCACACAGCTGCCACCAAGGCCTGACAGAAGACAGCATCCCTGCGCAGCTGCAGCTCCGTGTCTGTGGGAGGTGCGGAGGGCCTCTGGGTGAGCGGTGCTCTGCCGACGACATCTCCACCCTCAACACCTGAACCCAGGACCCGGCATGCCCATGGCGGGGGGGGAGGGGGATGTGGAGAATTCTGAATGGACAAATAGGTTGCCCAAAGCCAGTTCCGAAAAAATAAATTCTTCAAAAGAAGACAGATCTGCCCCAAATCTCACTCTCCCACTGCCCAAGTGCCTGCTTCCTCAAGAAACAAATGTCTGGTTCTTCCTAAGGCTGACATGTGTCCACACCCTGCCCCATCTGCCCTATAATGACGCACGGGACACCTCAGCCTTGGTCACATGAACACTAGCAGTACTAAGCTGCACATTCAAGACTAGTCCCAAGAATGCTCTCCCCCTGCCTCACCTCCCCATGTTCTGTCCCCGACTGGTCAATGTCAGGCAGTTGGTAATCTGTATAAGAGTAGGCACACGTACACACGCACTACTCATGTGTACATATGCATGTACACACACACACACACACACATTCACAAAGGTATCCTGCAACTCCATCCTCCATTATCCAGGGCTTGGCTCTACTGATTCAGAGCCTATGCTCCTCACCCTCCATCTTCTGCCACTCTCCCTGCCAACACCCACCAGGCCTAACAGGTAGCACTAAACAGGGCTCATGTTCCCCAGGACCTGAGACTAGTCCCCTGCCTGGCCCCGGGGGGGAAAAGGTAAGGTTCAAGCAGTTCTCGGTGAGACTGGGAACCAAGGCTGCCTCCCCAGGGCAGGTGCTGATGGATCCATTGAGAGCTGTTGGCCATCGAGGAACAGCACCCCAGCCTGGGGCCACAGCACCCACTGTGCCTCCCAGGGGCCCTTTCAAAGCCCCATTCCTACCTGTGCACTTCAGCAGAGCCAGAAGCAGCTGGTTCTTTCCATCTGAAAGGAGGAAGGAGAGAGGAGACGGCTGAGCCGAGCTGGCAAAAGCGGTGGCAAGCCAGTGCCTACAGCACATGGGCTCTGGCCCCTCACAGAGGTGGTGGTACTTGAGCTGTTCTTAATGCATGCTGGGTAAGTTCCAGAGCCCCTAGATGTCAGAGATGAAGGCCCTACTGCCAGTATCCCTGTTTCCTCATCAGAGAGCTGCGCTGGGGTAACCTCTTGTACATCGTGTGAAGAAAGTATGTCTCTGTGTATTCAACGGTTAATTCTGTACCTGCAGAGAGCTATGGGTTTGCTATTTTGTAAACATTCCCCTTCCTCACTTGCTGATTGGCTTAATAAAAAACTGACAGCCAATGGCTGGGCAGGAAGGGGAAGGCGGAACTTTGGTGAGAGGGAATGTCTCTGGGAGGAGTCCTGAGAGATATGGAGAGGAACAGAAGTGCCAGGGGCAAGAGAGACGTGAAGAACTAGCCCTGTGGCAGGACGTAGTGCTAGAATAGCCAGGATAATTTAGATGAGCCTGCTGAGAGTCTGCCCAGCTATATGCCTAAGCTGTAATAAATATTAATAAGTCTCTGTGCCATTTAACCACTGGCGAGTACGAGGAAGTCTTGCTATGCAGCTGAGAGCAGATAGGAAGAGATTCCATGGTGGCAGTCAGGTCCCAGGCTCATGCTAGCAACTTACTTCTGTTTAGGGACCAGGTGGCTTGGCTTGAGATGGCCACACCTCTGTAATTCCTTCCTCCTGTTCCAACCCTGGGCCCCAGGGGCCTGACTCAGGTGCCCAAAGGCTCAATTGGGTAAACGACGTATGCCGAGTAGACATTGGCGTAAGTACCTGATGTCCTCACACAAGTGTGGCCACAGGGCAGCTGGCCACTGAGGTATCAGGACTTTCTCATATCACTGACAACTCAGACCAGTGGCTCCAATCTGTGACAGTCAATGACAAGCAGTGACCCAAATGGAATCCAGTTTTAGAGGTGGAGAAGGAACGAAGCCAGAATAACAGCGTCCTGACTACAAGACACCTCGGTAGAAATAGCTTCCATTTCCAGGGCTCCTCCAGCCACAGAGACAGCCTGGGGCCTCAGCAGGTCAGGACATTCACTAGGAAATGGCTCAGCTACTCTGTCCCTCTCTAGACATGAAGACAGGGCCACATAGCTAAGCCCAACCCAGATAATACCACAGTCTATACTCAGAACCAAAGGCCACCAACATGTGTGACACCCTGTCTACCCACGGACCTTCCACATATCGCTGGATGTTGTCCACCAGGGTCCTGATGGAGCTGGGCAGGTTCCAAGGGTCCTCCTGGATGCTGATCTGGATCAAGTTCCGCCCTCGGACCGTGCACTCTTCTTTCTGTTTGAACTCTGGGGCAGCAAAGTAGCAAGAGGGTGTGAGGTCAGGAGAGGGCTGGAGGTAGCTCTGAAGAACGGTGGCACAACTGCCTGTGTCCCATCTCCAGATCACAATGCTCACTACCCTACGTCAAGGTAAGTGACGGGACTCATGGGTATTCACAGGTCGTACAAGGCAAAACCAAGGGAGGCATCACAGCCCAGCATCCACCACAGACACCGTTAGTCAGCCTCCATACTTCCCTCTCCGTCTCCCCACAGCTACAACCAACCCAGTACAGACATCACTAATCAATCACAGCTGGTTCTCCTAGAGCTGGAAGCTGAAGCTACAGGCTCCTCAGGTATTACCTCAAAGCCATAACCAACTGAGTCGGCAGATGAGTGGTAGACCAGTTGTCTTTCCCTACACAGAAGCAGCAGCCCAAACTTGGAGCAGGAAAGAGATGGGATTTATCTAAGGTCAGTCATTGAATGACCAGTCCAAGGTCAGGCAGACACTGGACCCTGTCCTTTTTTCCCTGTTTGGGTTTCTGAGACCCCCGTGGCTGTGCCCTCCATGTCACCTCTGGCTTCAGAGGCCCATCACTGGGTGGCACCCCTGAGATAGTCCAAGGGTTCCCAACCCTCTGCTTTGCCTCATCCTATGGGAAGATGGCTGCTATCTGAATCCGGTCTCCTATACCCAGTGGGTGAGCCCAGAGGTCTGGAGAGCACTGACTCATCTCAAGGTCACAGTGTTCAGAGCAGGCCTGGAATAAGCTGGAATCAGTTTACTGGCGCCTTGGTGCAGAAGCGAACAGATGGATGGGTGGGTGGATAAGCAGATGAGATGTGGGCCTGTGGGTAGACGGCGGGTGTGGGCGTGGGTGGGTAGGAGGACAGCGGATGGACTGCAGATGTGTAGGTGCAGAATGAACAGGTAGGAGGATGTAAGTAGGTGGGTGAAGGGCAGAGACGAGTGCATGGATGGACGGAGGGACGGAGGGAGGGAGAGAGACAGGCAGAGGTGGAGGGAAGGTGGGTGATGGACAGACGGCTGGTCAGAGGGTAGATAATGTGTAGGGATGGATGGAAGGAGGTGGACAGGCAGATGATGATGGATGGATGGATGGATGGAGGGAGAGATGGACAGAGGGTGGGTTATGATGAATGGACAGATGGATGGATGGATGGATGGATGGATGGATGGATAGATGGATGATGAATGGACGGATGGATGGATGGATGGATGGATGGATAGAAGGATGGACCAATGGATAGATGGATGGACAGATGGATAGATGGATGGACCAATGGATGGATGGATGGACAGATGAATGGTAGGTGTACATGTACAGGCAGATGGATGGAGGGTGGATGATGAAGGATGCAGGGCTGGTGAATGTATATATATACATATATATATGTATAGAGAGAGAGAGAGAGAGCGCTGCAGGGCAGATGGGTAGGATGTGAGGGAACGTTGGGTAAGCAGATGCAGAGATGGCGCGTGATGGCTGGGGGCGGTGTGGAGCGTGAGTAGGGAGATGTGAGACAGACGGAGGGTGGGTGAGTGGATGCGGGGTGAATGGGTCGGGAGGGGGACGGCTACACCATGGCGTGGATGTGTGAACGGGAGGATCACCGATGCTTCCTCCCCCTCCCCTCTCAACCAGACGCCACGGAGGCCTGAGCACATCCTTCCCTCAGTAATCCCTCTCTAGGACGCTCTGAGCCGGCACCCGGACCAACACGTGCAGAAGACGTTTTTGATGTTGTCTCCGTCATATCTGCGGCTTTGATGTATTGTTAATGAGTAACACGTTGTGCTGGTTTCTTAGCTCCATGGAGCTTACTGTGGCACTCATGAAACTAAGTTTCTAATAGGGAGAGTTTCGTTTTTAAGTTACATCGGCCATAAAACTGACCGTAAATAAAAATGATTCACACTGTGATATTCGCAGACTCTGTGCGTCACGCTCAGGGGGGACAGTGCAAGGACTGAGATCATGTTCCAGGCTGTCCTCCTGCCTCACCCCACAGGCCCAGGAAAAATAAGAAGAAGAAAAAAATTCCAGGCTCAGTCTGAATAAACACAAGAGTGACCTGGCTCTGGCTCACGGGCTGGAACTATCAGAACCAAGGCCCTCCCATAGCTGTCCTGCAGAGGAGGGACAGAGACCTGCATGTGGCCTTCCAAGGCCCCTCACCTTGCCAGCTGTGCTCCATGGGGAAATGCCTGGTCTCCTCAAACGCCCTGTTCATCACAGGCCCCTTGAGCAGGGCATGGATGGAATCCACCTAGAGACAAGAAGCCCCCGTGAGTGCAGGAAGGGCCTGACACCCGCAGTGTGTCCCTGCTTCCCTATCCCAGCATGGGCAGAGCGATCCAGGGCACAGTGGGGCAGAGGTCCTACCTGGTTAAAGAGATGTTCCAGGCAACCGTGAAGTTTGTCCTGCTTGTCAGATGGGATGCGCATGTCACAGGGCAGCTCGTCCCCTAGCACAAAGGAGGAACAATAGCATCAGCCACAGCTGTCCCACCTCACGCCTTCCCGAGGAGTTACCATGGCTACAGAGATGCAGACCCACAGAGGATGCGGATGTGACAAGCTCAGGCCACAGTCAAGGCCCTGGATAGAGAGCCCTTTACCCCTGTGAGCCTCCGTTTTGCCATGGGCATCGAAGTCTTGTCGGATTAGCAGCAGGTGACAGTCAGGGAGAGGGACTGATCCACTATCCAGCTACTCCTTCCTTCCCTGGATTGTCTTTCTTTTTTAAAAAAGTATTTAATTATATCTATCTATTTTGCTGGGGTGGCTGTGGTGCTCAGGTGGGGATCAGAGGACAGTTTGGAGCCTGTTTTGTCCTCCACCATGCACGTCCAAGAAATCAAACTCAGATTATGGAACTGGACAGAGCATACCCTCTCACAGTGAGACACTGCACTGGCCTCTCTTGATTTCCCAGATGATCTCACTCTGTATACCCAGGCTGGCCTCTTAACTCAGTTGTAGCCCAGGCTAGCCTCAAATTTCCAGCAACGCTTCTACCTCATCCTCCCAAGTGGGCAAGAGTCAGCAAGCCTACTTTACCAGCTTCCTCACTCGAGCACCCTCCGCAGTGTTACCGGGACAGCCTTCCCGTCCAGCATGTAGCTCACGGGCTACACAAGTCTGTAAAGTCTGCTCTGACCTCCATTCCCCTTCCATTAAACAGATGTAGAATTAAGATTACTTTTTTATGCACAGACTCTACTGGACAGACACACGGGAGAGTACGAACAGACATAACACTTTGAGACCTAGGAGGCTGGGAACTCACAGGGGTCGGGATGCCTCAAACCCTTGAGGGAGTTTCAGTAATGTACTGTGTGGTCACAGAATGAATTCTTCCATTCTTGTTGTTGTGGTGGGAGGACAGGGCTGGGGGCAGACCCAGCACATGCTGGGCAAGCATTCCACCACTGAGGTATACCCATGGCGCACAGTGATTATTATGTTTTAGTCTGAAGCAAATAGACTAAAATGAAAAAATAAAATCACCAAGCTCAAAGCTCCCACAGAGCACCCCCTAGCTTACAAGGCAAGGCTAATACTGCAATCCATCCGTCTACCTGCCTGCTTGCTTTCTGGGGACCACTTGATAGTGGCCCCCAAACTAGCAACGGTCACTGATGGAGCAGAGGAGGGCCAGGTTTTTCACATATTTCTTTGAACTTTCTCTGCTGCTTGGATATTGCCCAGGATGGGACTCAACTTTAGGGAATCCCTCGGCTTCCATGGCCTGAATGAAATCAGCAATCTCTCAGAGGCACCCAGCATGTGTCTGTGTGTGTGTGTCTGTGTGTGTGTGTCTGTGTGTATGTGTCTGTGTGTGTGTCTGTGTATGTGTCTGTGTGTGTATGTGTGTGTGTGTCTGTATGTCTGTGTCTCTCTGTGTCTGTGTGGGTATCTGTGTGTGTATCTCTGTGTGTGTGTGAGTGTCTGTGTCTGTGCATGCACTTGTTCCATGTGTCTGACACTGATGATGGCTGGTTCTTCTCTTCATTTGACTGGCTGCTGTGTGCCCAGCACCTGGCTGGTCTTAGGTATATAGTAAATATTTTCTGAGAAACTTCTCCCATTCTGTGATACTGAGGAGTGTGGTAAGATACAGCAAAACAGAGCCAGAAGTGGTGGCACATCCCAGCACTCAAGAAGCAGAGGCAGGTGGACCTCTGTGAGTTTGGGACAGCCAGGGCTATTACACAGAGAAACTCTGTCTCAAATCAAACAAACAAGTAAACAAACCCCAGCAGAACAGTCACAGTCTTCCCATTGCAACCTCTCTATCCCACACTCCCCAGAAGCCTCTTCTCCGAGGTTACTCTCACCTGAGCCCATCTCGTCACTGCCCAGGTACGAACTGTTGCTTCTCACGCTGGTGTAGGACAGGACAGAGTCCCGATTGCTGTTACACTCACTGCAACAGGACAAGAGACACCCTGAGTCACCCTCATCCCAGCCCTGGAATACACCACCTGGGGTGTAGACAAAACTCCTAGTCTTGGGCATACACACAGCTAGAGGCAGTGCAAGACCAGCCCGGCTTGGTGTCTGACCCAGGAAACTCCCTCAGGCCCCAGCTCAGGAGCACAGAAGGGACTTTCTTCACTCTGGTGTCTCGGTGTCTGTCACCCAGGTTTCTGAGCACTTCAAAGCTCTCAGTAGCTCAGACACACCTGCGCACACGGCACTTGGTCAAAAAGAACTCAACAGGATGGGGAACAGGAAGACGCCTTGCCAACAGCTTTTTGAACAAGGAAAAATCAGAGCACCAAAGATGTAAGGGGGAGGCAGGCTCTGAGACAATGCCCCAAGAACTCAGAGTGAATAGCAGGCAGGAAATCCTGCTGTAGAGACGCCGTGGAAGGTGGCCACGGGGACGGTGCTGAAGCCAGGTAGGCTGGCAACACCACCCCCACAATCCTGTGGCTTTAGACGTTGCCCACACTACAGACTGAGACAGACTCTGAGTCAGACACTGTGATTTTTCCACTGGGGACCCCCACTTCTCTGTGGTAATGAGAATGACCTGTCATAGCACAGAAAGTCCTGTTTCTGTCTGGTTACTAATTAACACCCAGTTGGTATTTTCAAAATAAATTTAACAATTCCAGAAATGCCACTCCCATCCTCAGAGGCAGGAAAAGAAGAAAATGTCTGACTCCTCTGATCTACAGAAGCCCCACCCACCACAGAACCGACTCTCGTCCAGCCTGTAAGCATATGGAGTAACATAGAATGGATGGTGTCCATCTGCCAGGCTCGGAGGCCTCAGCTCAAGGCAAGGGAGCCGAGGAGGCATTCTGGAATGTTCTCCAGGAGGATCAGATGGCCCTGGCCCTGAACTTCCACCCCACCACACACACACATTAGCCTCATAGACTGATGCACCTGCATCTTGGGAAATGCCACAGCTTTGACTTTCCCACTGGTCAGAAGCCTCAGTTGTCTGGTGACCTGTGGCCGCACACACCTGTAAGAGTCGCGGTAGCTCATGGTGTCATGGCCCGAGTCTTCCTGCTCATCCTCCGACACCTTGAAGCACACCTTCTTGATGCCACCATGGTCAGTCCTGTCCACTTCGCTCTCCTCACTGACCGGTGGGGAAGATGAGGTCTCCTCCACCAAGGGTGGGTCACAGGGTACGGCTGACATGGGCTCTGTGATGGTTGACAGCAGCCTGCCAGAGCAAGATACAGGCCTTGAAGGTGAGGACACGGGCTGGCAGGGCACCGCCACACGGCTCATCAAAGTCCAGGCTTCATCTCATCTCTGACTCCACAGTGAGAGAGAAGGGAAGTCCCACCAGCAACTCCATGGATACCCAGTGCTGCCTCCTGCTGGCCCCAGCTATAAGCACTTCACACAGGCTTGGGGTGTGGTACAGGCCAGAGGATAATAAACGCTAAAACCAGTGTTTTCAACCTGTGGGTATACACCAAACAGCCTTTTCACTGGGGTCACGCGTCAGATATCCCACATATCAGATATTTGTTAACTTTATGATTGGGGTCACCACAAAACGAGGAGCTGTATTAAAAGGCTGCAGAATCACTGTCTTAGACGAACCAGGCATGGGAGGTCACACCTGTAGTCTTGGCACTCTGGAGGCTGGAGTTAGGATCAAGAGTTCTAGGTCAGCCTCAGCTACATGAGACTTTGTCTCAAAACAACAACAACAACAACAACGTAAATGTAAACAAGAAACCCAGAGTCTGCAGATCAGAGCACCTCAGTTACAGGCACGAACTCTGTGACTGCAGTACACCATCTGCAGGGATGTCTACAATAAAACTTTAATTAAAAGTAAAGTAGGTAGTGGTCAGATTCCAGCCTCTGGTGCACAGCTACAGTGAGCATCAGGTAACAGCACAGGCTTTGCAGCCACACCGGGCCCTGATAACCCTCTCACACTGGCATTTCCTAGGTTAGAGGCAAGTTATTCCCGTAGGAGTCTCTGTTCCTCCTCTGAGAAGTGGGGTAACATCAGGATCCCCACGGGAGGCCGCTGTGAAGAAACATAAAGACGAAGGGCAATCACCTGGTCCCTGCAAATGATAGGCCACTAGGTCTGTAAGAACTTTAAATAAATGTGCCCACAAGGGGGCACTGGGCAGTGTCTGGTGACAATCTGGGCTGTCAACTAGAGGATACCATGGCCCTGAGCAAGCAGAGGCCGGGCATACTGCAAGCATGCTACACGCCCAGGAGCCCCACCACACACCAACCCCCTGAATCGCCAGACCAAAGTAGGAGCCTTTCTTAAACTTGACTGCATGCTCTCACTGCACCAGATGGTGGTGATGATGATGATGATGATGATGATGATGATGATAAAACCCTTTAGCACTATCTGGTACCAGGCCATGCACAAATGGTCCTGGCTGACTGGCTCTAAAATGTTCCTTCCAGATAGCAGACAGAAAGCAGGTCCCTACATTGGTCCAGACACTGTTTCTGGTTCGTGCACTTTTCAGGCCTCTTGGATCTACAATGCCTCCTCTTCCTCCTCCCCTTCCTCCTCCTCCTGACCCTCTTCCTCTACACCTCCTTCTGTCCCTCCTCCCTCTGCTCCTCCTCATCTACCTCCTCCACCTCTACCTCCTCATCCTCCTGTCCTCTCCTCTTCTCTTCCTCCTCCTCCTCTTCTTCCCTGCATCCACAGCCTGGACATTTATTCGTTACGTGCCTGTCCCTGGCTTTAGCCAAAGTCAACCTAAGGTGCTGTTTAACTAACCTCTGTCCCCCTCTTCAGGCTGAGGAGTGAGTGGGAGCTATCTCTGCCCAGAGCTGGCAGCGGCTGTGTGCACCACAATGTCCTATGGTAACGGGGACACCTTGTCAGCAGCCCATTGTGCTGCAGTGTTAACACAGAGACTCTCACAGGCCCTAGCCTCACGAGGACCCGGCCTCACTCCCTTAGAGGCAGCTCTCCCTAGGGACTTAGGGACTTCCTGTTCCCGCAGAAGCTCCCGGCACCTGGTAAGGACAGCCCAGGCACGCTGCACAGGACCTGAGGTGCTCAGGATGGCCGCTATGACCAGTGATGTCCAGACCGCAGCGAGGGCCCCGGGCCAGGCCTCACCTGTTGATCTGGGTGACATAATGTTTCATCTCCTTGAGGGCCACATCCAGCTTAGTGAAGAGCTGCAGGTATGCGTCCTGGATCTCACGGTCTTCCTGTTTGAGCAGAAAGCTCAGGCCCCGGTCTAGCTGGCTCAGTGAACCACTGGCTGACCCGAAGCTGCTGTCACTGAGACCCTGGCCTTGGGAGTCCCCATCTACAGCAGGTGCGCACTTCCAGGACGGGGCAGCCATGGTGGTGATACAGTGCTGGGTGTAGGCCATGGGGTTCAGGTGGCCTGTATCAAAGGAGGGGGAGGTTACTCAGAAACGGGCCCAGACCCACACAGAGGGGACCCTGCCTGAACCTCTGGACAGGAAAATATAAGCAGCTAGTTTGACCTTATGACATCTCAGAGCACTAGGATACCCAAGAAGGCAGCTGCCATTTGTTGAAAATACACTTTAATTACTGAGGTATTTTCCCCCTACTTACAGTGCAGATGTGATGGCAGGTGCTCTGGCAGCCATATTCTACCATGAGAGGCATCATGAACATGCAAGACTCATACTAAAGACAGTGATACAGAAAGACAGGACCCTGGGTCTCTGGTGACTACACAGCCACCAAACCTGCCCTGGACAGTGGCCTTCGGACATTTCTCTGTTTCCTCATCCGTAAGGTGAGCTCTAACACAAGGTCTAATAGACACACACAGGTACCTTGTTCTGGGTCAAGGCCGATGAGGGAGGGTTTGCGTCCAAAGCGGATGCTGAAGGACCTGCCCACGGAAGGGGTGGTCTTGGGGTAGGACACTTCCATGAGGTTGACGTGACAGTTGGTGGGGCAGAAGTCCAGGCCACACAGCGGGTGGGGCTCCAGGGGTGCCTGCTTGAAGGCGGGGCTGACCCTGCTCCTCAGCTGAGCTGCAAACTGAGAGGGGAAAGGTAGTGTGAGTTGGCTCCAGCGGGTCCTTGAACTCCCCGGAGTCCCTTTGTAGTCCCAATGGTCCCAAATTGGTACCGGCTGTGAATGAAGCTGTTACCCTGAGTGTCTCTGACAAGGATAGCCTGCCAAAGCTGTGGTGCTGAGTACTGACGTGGAGTCTGTTCTCTCTTTTAGCTGCAGTAATGTCTTAGAAGCCATGTCTTCTGGCCCTCAGTTCTCCTGACCTATGAGGTTCTGGGATAGTCACCTCTTCCTTCTACAATGCTTAGGACAGGGCAAGGTAAGGGTCTTGGGCAGAGCCAGGAGCACCCTGTGAGTCCATCTTGACAGTGATGCTAGAGATAGACCCACAAGGCCATCTGGTCACCATAGGCGAAGGCCCAGCCTCAGAGGGAAGCTGATGTGGGCAAACAAACAGATTCCTGTGGGGTCCGATTAGACACCTGGATACAGCTGTGCCTGAAGTCCACCTGAGGCCTACCCAGCGGCTGAGCCTATCGAGTTCAGCCTGGCTCAGGGGGAACTCAGCTGAGGAGCTGTAAGCAGAGCGTGGGCACCAAGTCCCTACCTCCTGGTAGCAGGCGATCCTCTGGCCGATGCTCTCCAGCTTGGTGTCACAGATGTTATGGAACTCGTAGTGGGACATGGTGACAATGGCGCTGCTCATGGCCATGAGCCGCCCACAGTTCTGCACGAAGATGCTGTCGTCCGCAGCAAAGGCCTCAAGGATCTGCAGGGGGAAGGGAACCACCTCTGAGCACGCGTACCACCGCGACAGAGAGTGGGGATGGGGGAGCCTTTTTACACCAAGACACCCTAAGAGATGGGGGCTGTGACACACTCATTTTGGAGAAAGGTAAAGGGAGGCTAAAAGAACAGTAACCATCTTCCCCGGTCCCACTGCTGATGAGTACTGGAATAAAGACTAGACGCCAGGGCACCAGGACAAAGGCGTCAGTTCCTCTGACCTTGAGGCAGAACGGAGCAGCTCAGGGTCTGAGCGGGCAGGGCTGGGGGTGGGACCTGGTATGGAGCAGGGTAAGGGGAATGGCTGAGGTAGAAGTAAGGAGTGTGAGACCTTGGCAGCCAAGCGGAAACAGCCTCGGGGCTCCACGATCTTCTCCAGCACGTGACACTTGGCCCCTGCTGTGCTCACATATTCGTAAACCACACCGTGCTCCAAGTGAACGTTGTCCAGTGTCAGGCTCACCACTGCGCTGTCCTCATGCAGGCTCAGCTGGGGACCCAGGGACAGCAGGGGCAGGGCTAGAAGCCAGAGGGGCAAACCAAACTGAGAACAGCACTGTGCCCCAGGCGCTAGGCTGCCACCAGCATCCCTGAGCTGGACTACAGCAGAGACACACCAACAGTCACAGGTACATCCATGGCTTGCTGTTCCACGATTCCATCCACAGGGGAGCCCCTCCTGGATGGCATTGACCCAAGACCCATTGGAGGCTGATCCCACCTGCCCTCCTCAGTTCCACAGACAGCAGGAGACTGACTCTGGACCCCACTGGATTCTCAGAAGGGAGGAGACATTCTCTTATGTGGATTCAAAGTTGCCAGGGCCACCATGTAAAAAGACAACTGAGCGACTGAGAAGTGGCTCAATCCAGCCCTGAAGCTTGCCTGACCCTACTCAGATCTCAGCTGGCTGAGCCTACACTTTTCTGTGAGCCAGAACCTCCAAGAAGGATTACGTACTTAGGGCACATGGGGAGACCTCTGAGGAGGTGACATCTGAGTGAAGAGAGGAGAGCAGTGGTTCAGGCAGGGCACACAAATGTGAACCCAGGACAGAAACACACTCAGCCAGACGCAGAGCAGAGGGCAAGGAGCACGGAGGACGGAGGTGCTGCTGGGAGCCAGGCTGGCCGGACTCGTGGCACTGAAGGCTGTAGTTGGGTTTTCTTCTCCCTGAGCAGGGAGGAGGCCACCCAAAGGCTCTGCTCTCATTTTATGAGAACACTATGTGGGGCTTGGGGTGGTGACTAACCAGGGAGAGGACAGTGAGCATGCTGCAGCAATACTCCTGGTAAAAAAAACCAGGTGCAGAACAAACCAGTACTGGTGGTGGGAACTGGTCAGACCCTGGCTGTGGAAAGAAAGCATGGCTGAGTGGACAGTGTGTTGTAGGAGTCACGTGGGCAGAAGCAAGCACTAAAGAGGCCAGAGACTCCAGGATAAAGACAGACCAGGGGCAGGCTCAGGCGACCTGGGCCATACTAAGTTTCTGACGCCTATCGACAGCCAGCAGAGGAAGGGAGCTGACTCCAGAGGAGACCGTGGTGGATTAGAAAAGAACTGTGGCCCACAGAAGACAAGCACTCTGACTCCACAGCCCACGAGTCTGTCACACTGTCAGCAATGGAGAATTTGGAGAAGTGTAACCATCAACCAACTCTTGAAGAGCCAATCGAAAAGTGAATGGGAGGGCCTGGAGAGATGGCTCAGTGGTTAAGAGCACTGACTGCTCTTCCAGAGGACCTGAGTTCAATTTCCAGCAGTCACATGGCAGCTCACAACTGTCTGTAAATCTAGTATCTGACACCTCCAAACACCCCCACACACAGACAAAACACCAATGCACACAAAATAAAAATAAATAAGTTGCTTTAAAAAAAAAAAAAAAGGACTAGTAACTGGGAACCATCATGGGCTCCCGAGGAGCAGACGGAGGCAGAGTCACAGACAAAATGAGCTAGGACCTGGGAGAACTGTGCTAGGCCATCAGCCAGCAAGAGAATCAGGAGGCAAGGCGTGTGGGAAGCTTCTAGAAGCTGAAACACACAAGTCAGTGGACTCTGCCTAGAGTCCCAGAGAGAACCACGGCCCAGAGAGACTCGTTTCTGGGCTGCGAGGACTACAGTGTGAGCCGCTAAGCCCTAAAGAAGGAGCGCTACTCTGAGCTGTCACGGCACCAAGGGGGCCAACACAGCTGCAGTCCCGAGGACCAACTGGGATGGAGACCTAGGGACACAGAGGACCAGCCATCATGGTAGCCCCAAACGGAAGCTCCTCCCACTCCCTGTCCCTTACCTGAGTCAGGCTGGTCATCTTCCTGAGGGTCCTCATCAGGGGCACCCTGGCTGGCTCGTGCCTGCTGGGCATCCTCATGGCTGTGGTAGACCCACTGATAAAGACCCTGCAAAGAACCACTGTCAGAGGAACAGCTTCACAGTGCCTGGAGAGGAATCTGAGGGACCATCGGCTGAGTATGGAACATCAGCTCTGAAGGGGGCTTTGAAAACATTGAGGTACAAGTAATATCCTCATCTCTGAATCTCCAAAGTCAAGGAGCACGTCTGGTGTATGACAGGCACTCAGTAAAAACACTTGCCAAGAGAAGGCGTGTGGACAGAGGGGCTACCGTAACCTCCCCCAGAACCCAGTGATTTCTATGGGCAATGTGGCTTCTTGCACACGGCATATAGTGCATGCTGAAGTCACAACACTCCTATTTGTAAAAGGGCCCTTCACACCCAGCTCAGTGCTCCCAAAGGGCCTCCAAGGCGGCGCCCAGCCTCCTGCCTTCTCTAAGTGCTCACCAGGGCTTCCTCCCTGCGGCTGCGGAAAGCCTGGAAGTGCTCGAGAACTTCAAGGGCGCCATCATTTGCCACGCTGTTGCCGTTGACTTTCAAGATGCATTGGCCCGCGCAGAGCCCGGCAGCCACAGCCTCAGAGCCTGGGGGACAGGACCACTTGAGGCCAGAGCCAGGCAGAGGAGCCAGGTTCCAGTTGGCCCTGCCAACAACTACATCCAGAGCTGTACCTCCTCCCAGGGGCCAACCAGAGAGCTGCCGCTGACACTGCAGAGGCAGCTGGCCCAATGCAGTATCTCAGACCCCTATCTTTTGGAACCCTGCCTGCCCAGATAGTGACAGACTGAAGCCAGGTGGCAGAGAGACACCAAAGCTACCGTCAGGGCACAGACCCAGAAAATCCAGGGCACAGTATAGCTGTCCAGCTCAAGTCCATCCCTGTCAATTCTACCACAAGGTCCAAGCAAGTGGGTCTTGACCCTGGGCATCTGTAGGTTAACGGACAGGTCTAGAAATAGAAACAAACAGCAGCTGCCTCCAGCCTGAGAGATGTGCAGGCCTTGAGGACCTTGGCCCGTGCAGGCCTCAGTCTCAGGGATCTCCAACTACATCTTGGCCCTGCAGACTACAACACACGACTTCACCTCTCTTCTTAATGTTCTCATCAGGGAAGTTTCTACACAGCACATCTCTTGAACAAACTCTGGAGAGACTGTGGAAGCTTGGGCAAGGGAAATGACTGGCCCTTACTAAGTGCTCGGCAGATATCAGCCCCTCTCTTAGTTCTAGCTGGTCTGCCTAAGGCTCTAGCCCAGGTCTCACCCACAGGCAGCTGGACCCTGGTGTTGGTGCCTCTGGGAGGCTATAGGAACTTGCACTGGGCATGTGGCTCTCCATGCCCACGATGCGGTCCCAAGAGGCTCTGCACACCAGACTGTAGCTCACCTCTGCCCACAGCAAAGACGAACGGTGGGGCTGCTCCTCGAATCTGGAAGGACAGGGCCTCTGGGTGGTCAGGGACTTTGATGGTCCTAGCAGGCATAGGGACAGAGACAAACCATGAGAAAAAGGAGTGCGGGTCCTCCAGGAGTCCCTTCCCACCACCACCCTGCCCTGTCTCCAAGGCTTCTTGGAAATCACCCCCCAAAAGAGTGGCATCGATAAACTCTGTCAGTCAATCAGGTCCCCAAAGCATGTGGTAAAGATATCAAAGGCCCTCACCAAAGCACACAGGGGCTGAGAAGATGGCGGATACCAAGGGGAGGCACGGCTTGGGGGTTGTGGGTACCAAGAGAAGGTGCCAGCCTTGGGGAGTGGCAGTGTCATTCATTCAGTGCTGTTAGGAAGCTTTTGTCCCCAACACACAGCCTGATTCCTTCCATGTCTACCGGGCAGGCAGAGCCACCCTGAGAGCCTGTCCTCAGATATTAAACCCTGATGACTTTTGTCTCCGGCATCCAGTAGCTAAGCCTTGCCTGTCACCTTTTCCTTAAATCTCCCGTCCTTACTGAACCAATGGTTCTCAGTCTTCCTAATGCTGTGTGTGACCCTTTAACATAGTTCCTCAGGTTCTGGTGACCCCCAACCATAAAATGATTTTCACAGCTACTTCATAACTGTAATTTTCATAGTGGTATGGATCATAACATAAGTATCTGTGTTTTCTGATGATCTTAGGCAACCCCTGTGAAAGGGCCATCTGACCCCCAAGGGGTTGACACCCACAGGTTGAGAATCACCGGAAACTCCACAGTTTGCAGCCAACATTTGCCTCAAGTAACTGGGAAGCCTGGCACCAAAGACTTAATCTTAAAACAGAAGTATACCGGGGCTAGAGAGAGATGGAAGGGTAGCGGTTAAGAACACCCGCTGCCCTTCCAGAGGTCCTGAGTTCAATTCCCAGCAACCACACAAGGGCTCACGTCCATCTCTAATGAGATCTGATGCCCTCTTCTGGCACACAGGTGTACATGCAGACAGAGCACTCATATACAATAAATAAATAAATAAATAAATAAATAAATAAATAAATAAAAATAAATAAGTAAAATGGAAGTGTGCCCCTTGCGCCTATGTCTGGACATGGCCTACCCTGACACTGCAAGTTGCAGAATACCACCTGTCACGTCTCCTCTCTTCAACTCTGCTCCAACCCCCTCACTGCCTCTGACAGGCCATCAACAATGAGACCTCGGGGGCTTTGCAGTGAATACTTCATCTTTCTGGAGTCCCCGTCCTCCAGAAGCCCCCTCCAGAGGTCATCTCTGAGAGCCATCACTCCATCCCCAGTGACATCTCTCTGGCTACTGTGGCTTCCTTCTCCAACCTCAGAGATCCACCACACCTGACCGATGACCAACTCAGCACACACCTCACACCTGCCCGGTGCATACTGAACCAGTCCCTTACTTGCCTTGGGACATCCAATTAGACTAACAAAGGTAACAGGCCAGCCCAGGAGGACCAGGCCCAGGGAGACCAGCTGAGCCAGCCTGAGGCTCACACTCACTCTTTGGCCTTGGTGGCCACCAGGAGGCGCAGCGGGCGTCGGGAGCAGAAGGACTGGTTAAGGATGGTCTCCACCTCAGAGAAGGGGCGCAGGAACACCAGGTCCTCGTTGATGGAGTAAATCTTCCTCCCCGCCTGCAGGCCAGCCATCTGGAGGGACAAGCACAGGTGTCACTGGCCTCCTCCCTCTTCACCAAGAAGCTGGAATGTTCTAGAAGCACCAGGAAGCTGGGCTCTGAGCTGTAAATGAAAGGCCCAAGGAGGCAAGGGTGGGTGGCAGCTCCCTGGGGAAGAAATGACCGGCGCCAGCCTGTGTTAAGACAGCACAGAGGTCAGTGTGGTGGCCACTTCGTAACCATGAGAGTGTGAACAAGACTATGGAACGAGATGCCGTAAACTGGGGTTGGGAGACAGCAAGAAACCCTTCAGGGAGCCTTCTGCTTTCCCTGCACGTCCCCAGAAGCCCAGCAGGTGGCGCTGGTGGAGCATGCCAGGAAGACAGTCTCATTCCCAGCTACCCAGCATCTCAGAACCTGAGGAGCTGGCCAGTCTCAAGAGACAGGGAGACACCCCCAGCTGGGGTACCACCCCACCTGAGTGACCGCCGGTGGGTCTCACCTCAGCCAGAGAGCCCCTCTGCACGGACTTCACCACCACTGCCTTGTTCTTCTCCTCAAGGTCGAAGCCATAGTCATCCTCCTGCGGCGGGATCTGAAAGCCCAAGATGTACTTATGGCAACCAGATGGGAGCAAGACCACCCTGCTCCCCAAGAACTAGGATCCTGAAGTTGGGGCCCCAAGTCTACAAGGCTACTGAGCTGCCCCCACTAGTACCGCTGACTGAAGGAACAGTCTACAGTGTGACTGGGAATGTGCTCAGGCTAAAGCAAATCAACAGAGCCTTGATCTCTGAGAACTTCAGAGAGCTCCAGGCAGCAGGCACAGCAGGAGGGAAGGCCCTGAGGCAGCCCCAGGGAGGGAGACTAGCGGCTCAGGCAGTGAGCAAAGCGCTACCCAGGAGACAAAGTCCTCCGGAGAGGCAGGAAGAGCCGCTCAGGACAGATGCTGAATCTTATCCAAGTGTGGTGGGGTACACTGGAGGCCTTTAGAGTGCCACAGGGAGCTGCCGACCCCAGGATTACCACAGACCAGAGAGGTTAGCGTGGCTATGGACAAACCTCTTCCAGCCAACTGACCACAAGCCCAGCCTAAGAAGTCAGGCTAGGTGAGCTGGGGTGCCAACATTCCTGACCTGGCTAGTAAATGTTCCCAACTACAGATACTCAAAGCTCCTGCATGTGAGCAGGACACAAACTCCTGAGACCGACAGTGCTGTAGGAGGCACTCAGGAGGCACAGTGAAGCAATGGCTGTGGGGTAGTAGGTGAAAGGGCAGGAGCTCCTGCAACCCCAGTGCTTCGTGAGGAGTGTCATCCTGGCTGGCACAGTGACTGACCTGGCTTTTCGGTCCTGAGAGTCATGCTCAGAGCTGCATGCCCTGCTCTGATCACTGAAGCTGCCCAGCCCCAAGGCCACAGGAGAGTCAGGGACGAAGGGCAGAGCAGCCCTACTGTGTTCCTACCAGCAGCCGCTTTGCCAGAATGTTCTCCACCAGCTTGAAGTCATTGCGAAGCTGTTTGTTCTTGCTGCTGGTCCCCTCCATCTCCTCATCAGCATGGAAGCGGAAGAACTGAGACTCATCCTTGAATTCGCTCTTCTCCAGAACTGCAAGCCACAGACACACAGCCGTGGTCAGATGGTGGCGGTTCAGCTGCCTTGGCCAACCGGGTAGCCACAGGCTAGAAGCAGATCCTGGACATGCGTAGCTTACCCGAGAGAGCATTGTAAGGAAGCAGAATGATGAGCCAATGCGAACACGTGTGAAATCCACACGGAGGCCTGGCTCTCTGACTCCTGTAAAACCCTGACACGGTGTGGTGGGTACAGCGCCTGCCAGGTGAGCAGTCAGGCCTGCGTTTGGATCCACAGCACCCAGGTAAATGCCAGGTGCAGCACACCCCAGCCCCAGCTCTGGGGAGACAGAGACCAGCAGATCTTCAGAGCTTGCTGGTCAGTGGATCTACCCATTTGAGGGGTGAGGGGAAGCTCTGGGTTCAGATAGCGACTCTGTCTCAAAAAATTAAAGTGGAAAGTGGCTGAGGAGGATGCCCAGTGTCCACATCTGGCCTCCACATGTGTGCACAGGTGAGCGCACCCATGTGTTACACACACACACACACACACACACACACACACAGACACACATGTCTGTTCCAAGCACCCACATTGGTCAGTTCACAACCACTTGTAACTCTAGCTCCAAGGGGTTTGATGCCCTTTCTGGCCTCCATGGGTAACTACACTCAATTGCATACACATGCACACAGACCAAGAAATCTGAAAGAGAGAGAGAGAGAGGGGGAGAGAGAGAGAGAGAGAGAGAGAGAGAGAGAGAGGAAGGAAGGAAGGAAGGAAGGAAGGAAGGAAGGAAGGAAGGAAGGAAGGAAGGAAGGAAGGAGAAAGAAAAAAAAAGGAAGGAAGGGAAAAAGGAGGGAAAAGAAGGGTACATTAAAGCCCAGAGTTATCAGCTGTCTAAGGCCTATAAGGGCTGCAACAAGAGGGCCGGTCCAGATTCCTCCAGACCCCACTCTATCTGGGAATGGGGGGGGTGTATCCTTCTTTCTGCAGGGGAACTCCCTGTGTGTGAGTGTATAGCTGGGCACCCCCTGCTCCCACTTTGGAGCAAACAGACACACCAATTGCTACTTTCCTCAGAGCAGGGCACAGCCAGGCTCCGAGCATCCTGCTTATTTAGCCTCCACTGTAAACACGGGGTTGGAAGACTGCAGAGCTGGAGGAGGGGTCACGGTGCTGTCTCTGAGCAGCGGTGTCCAAGGAGACACAGAGTGTCACCAGTCCAGGCAGGTGAGGCCCTGCCTCCCCCTCCCAGTCAAGGCTGCTAGCCAGCTTTGAGAGATATGCACACACAGACCTGGGTTCAAGTCCCTCCATCTGATACGTTAACCTTTTGCACTTTGGTTTTCCCCTCTAGTAGAAGAAGTACACCGAGTCCCTGGGACGGTTTTGAGGCTGCAGCAGCAAGCCTTGGTTTCCCTGTGTGCCTAAGTCCCTCCCAGAAGACACCCAGGGCGCTGAGGCTCAGTTTAGACGTGGCAGAAGATGCTGTCCCCTCCTCCACTCGGCACCCACCCTGCCCTTTGCCACGCCCACTCCCCAACGTTTGGTCCTTTCCTATTTTAGCAGATATTTGAGTTTGTGGTGGTGGTGGTGGGGGTTTACAGCCTGCAATTCCCCCCTTGAAGGGCTCTGAGGGCATCAGGCTGCCCAAGTACCCCTCTTTGTGCAGTCCCCCCAGATGGCTGCCTTCCGGGAACAAGGCTGAGTGGACCACAATTATCGTCAGCCACAAATGAGAGGCTCCTGCCGAGGACGGGCGGCAGGGCCAGCGCTACTGGAGGGTGCAAGCGGCTTCTGGGAAGGAGACAGGCCCAGTGAGTGGCCAAGCCTGGTCCCTTCAGCTGAGGAAGTGATCAGTAGAGGGGACAGGACAGCAAGGTCTCTCGAGAAGCCAGAGACACTGAAGAACTACGCCTAGAGGGAGCCGTGGACATAGACAGGCAAAGAGCCTTCAGAATGCTATGGCCCCTGGCCAGTTTTCCTAATAAAGTTTTATTGGCACCTAGCCACACCCCTTTTGTTCCAGTGTTGAGGCAGCTGCTTGGCCCTTTGCAGAGCAAGTTCACCAAATCTAAGTTAGAACAAAGCAGACACATGGGTGGAGAGATGACCCAGGGACAGCCAGGACCAGCCTCCTGCCACCAGCTCACACTTCTGCAGCCTGTACCTGTAAAGCCTCAGCATCTCACCCCAGCACCAGCTGATCAGCATGAGCAAGATATCTTGCGTCTGTCCGACACATAAGGTCGTCCACACATGCACATATGCTAGATGCTGAGCCCCAAGCCCTCACTGTGTTTACCCCTCTGTGCTACAATACGGCACCATGCTGGGCACACAGTGGGGATGTGACACTCTTGAAGGGAGAACACAGTTTCTCTGAGAGAGGTGGCAACAAAGGTAATGGGGGGGGGGGGGGGGAATGGGGGGGACATGTGCTACCCAGGAGCAGGGGAGACCAAAGCAGAAACCTTCAATGATGAGACAGTGTGTATGCAAAGCTGGCTTTCCAGGCCCTAAGCAAAGCTCGAGGCCCTGCACTTACCATGGTGCATGAAACCATTGTTGCACAGGCCCACGCCAAGCGCCACTGCCTCCTCCCGTGTCTGGCAGTCCCCCTGAAATGGAACAGAAGAGGGCGCTCTGAGGGGAGGGCCAGCACTGAATCAGCTAAGACAGGCTACCGTCGGGAAACAAGCTCATGACGGCAGAGACTTGTCATACTGTGTACCAAGGTCCCCAACATTCCTGATAAACTCCTAACAAGGGAGTACTTTATCAGATGATGCTGGTTGCCTAGCAACAGCCCTTCCCTGATCCCTCCCTAGTAAGGACCTCACCCCCTCCATTTCACAACCACCCTCACAGTTTAGACGGACAATGAGACACAGCAAAACTCTCCACCAGTAAGGGCATTGTGGCAAACCTCCTGTGCCCACAGACTGTATGATGTGATGCCTGGTACTTCTGCAATCATAATATGACCTCTGGGTAAAACACTGTAATGGCGGCAGAGTAGAAAGGCACAGAGAGCGGGATGCCCACAGAACTCACGAGACTGCCCTGGTTGTTCTGGGCCACCAAGCTCTGTGCTGCTCTCATGAGAGACACAGATCTCAAACTGCTCTGGCTCTGGACGTCTGTAGACATGTCCCCTGATGCTAGAAATGAAGTCCACAGTGCCTAGAAAGCCTGAGGGGGCTTCTGCGAACCTTAGGAAAGGGGACACCACTGCCCCTTCCACCAGGGACAAAGCCATGTGAGGAAGTGATGGTCTGACCTGCGAGAGGATGATGGGATTGACAGGTCGCTGAGGCCACCAACCACCCCGAAGGCCACCTGGTTCCACACTCTGGACATGTGGCCTCTGGCCCAGTCATCTTTCGCTTAGGTTTTTCTGTCTTTACGACAGCAGCAGAACTAGGGACCTGGCTGGCCTCAAGGGGTGGGGACCAGAGCTGAAGCACCAGACTTGTGGTGTCTGCTCGCTCAGTGGTCTGGCTGCTGGGCTCCCACCTCCTTCCCCAGCCCACGGCAGTTTGTGTCGCTTGTGACCCAAGTCATTTGCTGCTCAGGCAAGCTTTAGCTTTGGAATCCCCCTGACTCAGGCTGCTTGGAGGACAGATATATGCAACCACAACTGTCTTGGAACCCAAAACTCTCCCTGCTAGCCAGGTAGAGAGAGGCTAGGACCTCAGGGTAGGGGCAGGGCTTGGCAGACTCAGTCCCAGCAGCTGACTGGATGGAGGGCTGTGATCAGAGGCACCTCACGGCAGCTAGGGCCAGGCTTCTAGGCTTTCAGACACACAGGCAGCCAGCCCTGCACACAACTGTGACAGAACACAAGGGGAAAGGCTGCCAGACACCTAGCCAGCCAGGCCTGGCCCTCTTTCTGGAGGGTGGAGGGGGGCACTCCCAGCCAAAGAGACATGATTGCTTTTCCAGTGGTGTGAGGACCAGGTGTAAGGACTCTATCGGGGGCTGTGGGGAGGGCAGAGGACTCTAGGGAGGGGCTGAGAGATCCCTGGCATCTGTGTTCAAAGCATTACTATAAGAGGATCACAAAGAAAACAAACAGCTCTTAAGGGACCCTAGGCCAGAGGCAGGGGAATGGCAAGACTGGAGCTAGGACAGAGGAGGCAACAGGAAGGGACACTCCACACATACAGAGCAGCTGCCCCTGGCCATAGAACTGTAAGATAGCGACAGCCAGCCCAAGTGGCTTTGGCTGGGTGCATGGTCTAAGAAGACCAGCTAGTCTCTGGAGTCTACTTGGTTTGCAAAGAGCTCAGAACCGGCCTAGTCTGTCTGTCTGTCCTATTCCCAGAGGCAGAGGCCAAGGAGGCTCCTGAGGATACAAGGCAAGCCCAGGTCACAGTGACGGACCTGAGTGCCCCAGAGGAGGACGAGTTAGGAGGGGGAGGGGAGCCGTTTGGACAGTGCTCACTAAGTCCTCTCTGGTTGCTTCTGTCTCTCAATCAAAAGTCATGGCGTCTCCTACAAGTCCCCGAGAGGGAAATATGCATATCCCTGCCTGACACAAAAGAGCACAGGAAAGCTACCACCATCTTGGTACCTGACTTCCTGGGGGCCCAGTGGAAGCACACGGGGAGAGTGTGGGTGACCGAAGGCCACACACAACATGGGACACCTCTGCCCCCCATGTCTGCCATGCTCTATGTCCCCACTGACTGATTCCTTGTCACCAAGGGAAACTGAGGCAGGAGGGCTGACCCAGGCTTCCCGGTGACAAGGAGGCCTTTTGAGTTGGGCTTTCTCAGCTGCCACATCCCAGACAGGAAAACCGAGATTCCAAGGGGTAGTCCATCACTGGCCCCAGGCTGTGGTTCTGACATGCTATATTTATATGTGGCCCCTCCCTGCATGGTTCATACGGCCTTCCCGTGACTGATGTGCCCAGGCCCTCAGCAGCACCGCCTGCTGGGCCCTGGTAGCTGTTGCAAAGGGTTCTCAGGGTCCCCCAAGCGTCTAGTTGCTGATGCTGGCCCTGGGGTCCAGGAGGCATCGAGGAGGAATTCCACAGCTGGGTTATCATCAAGATGCTGCATGCCCGCCCAGCACTCTGAACAAGTCACATGACCTAAGCCTCAGGCTTCTATCTGTAACACTGGGACAGCCACCACACCACCCCTGCTTGTCCGGAGGGTCAAGTAAGATGACACGCCATGACCTGAGGTCTCACACGGTGAGGCTGGCTGGTTTCTCTAAGCCTGGATACATTCGACCTTCAGAGTCCCAGCTCATCACCCAAGCATGTGTGCCTGTCTCCAAGCACCCAGGGGGTGGATCCCGAGACACTCTGTGTCCCTCTCAACACTCCTGGTCTCCATATAGACCGACTTAAGCATTTAAGTAGGGCTCACCCAACCAATGACACCCAAGGGGGAAACTACTTAAATAGGAAAGAACGTGGGGCATCCCCTCCCTTGACATTACGTGAAAGGAAAAGGCCCAGCTCTCCCTGCTGCTCGCCCTTGACTGTGGTTGCACGCAAGTGCAATGTCCGGAGCTGTGGCTGCCACGGTGTGACTGTGAGGCAACCAACCAGATGATTACATAGCAGAATGGGAGAAAGGGAGAAGGCTGGGTGTGAACCTAAGCATCAGGAACATCCAAGGATGCCATACTACGTGACTGAAAGCTGCTGCCCAGGGGCAGATACCGCACTCTCCATTCCTGCAGGGTTCCCTATGTGGTCACACTGTAGACACAGAGAGCAGAAAGGAGCTGGGTCTGTCCCCAGCTATACTGCTGTCCCCAGTGAGAGCCTGGGCCACGCGCACTCACCTGTGCCAGCAGCCAGTCTACCAGCTTGCTCCCAGGGACCACGGACTTGTAGGTCTTCAGGTGGTAGTCACGGTCCCTGGGGAAGAGGTGGACAATGAGTGCACTGGATGGGGGTGGGGAACATGTTGGTTTCTGGAGCCTGTTCCAGCCGGAAGAGCCTCAACAGACATGGGGAAGAGGCTGATTCACTCCTGACTTATGGACCAGCTGCCCCGCCCACAGCAGAGCTGGAAGCCTCAGGCTGCAGGCTCTCCCCAGCCCAGGGGACCTCTTTATATAGCCATGCCTCTTGAGGCGGCTTTGTCTTCAGGGAGAGAAGGTTTGTCTTGGGGTGGAGTGCCACACTGGGGACTATGGGCATCCCACAGAGCCAAACGTCCCCACAGCAAGAACCTCTCCTGGCCAGATGTCCACAGTCCACAGCGAAGGAGCCCTGAGTGTCTAAGAAGGGGTGAACAAGGCGTCCTTCTGCCTTCCTTTGGTGCTGACACACACATTTTTTTTTTTTTTTTTTTTTGGTTTTTCGAGACAGGGTTTCTCTGTGTAGTCCTGGCTGTCCTGGAACTCACTCTGTAGACTAGGCTGGCCTCGAACTCAGAAATCTACCTGCCTCTGCCTCCCAAGTGCTGGGATTAAAGGCGTGCGCCACCACTGCCCGGCGACACACACATTTCAAAGACACATAGCTGAACCGAAGGCCGGTCCCTGAGCACAGAGCAAAGCCCAAGCCTGGAGGGTGCAGGGGGGTCCCAGTGAGGTATGCACTCCACCCTGCTATCCTTGGGGGTTATGGGACCTGAAGAGCCAAACTGCAGTCAGCTCAGCCTTAAGCAGACAGACACTGAGTTCTACAGCCCTGGGTGGAGCCGCTGAGGTATGCGCAGGATTGGACATGGTCAGTTGCGAGAACTGTCTCACCTAAGCAAGGACCCTAGGTATATCCCCGCCACTACCTAAGAAAGAATAAAGTCATACCAGCAGGCTGGAAGGCCACTAGGAAATAGGCAGAGGCCATAGGGGACCGGGAGGAGGCTGAGCACTGGCAGAGGCCATAGGGGACCGAGAGGAGGCTGGGTCCTTTGGCACTACCTCCTAGAACTGGCACAGAGCAGCAGATGAGGGTGACTGAAGAGGCACAGCTGTGGATGAAAGGTTCCCAGGGCCTGACTTCACAGACCGCAAAGAGACTGGATGAAGTCCCCAGAACAAGTCACGTCACCCTGCCCCTGTCCCTCCACCCACAACCACAAGCCCCATAACAGACACCGAGCCACTCGGTTTTTGCCTCCAGAAGCCTGTGAGCATATTTTCCATAACTTTAACCCTCAGGGCACCAGGAGGTGCAAGCTGCTGCTAGGCCCATTTGGATGGAAGAGAAGTAGTCACTCAACAAACACTGGTCCAGAGTCGCTCCGCTCAAGGACAGGGTCTTGCGTTAAAGCCATTTGAATTCAGATTCAAACAGCTAATAAAACCAAAATAAAAAGATCTGTTAAATTAAAAATAGATAAATAAATGCAAGCAGACTCCACAACCTGGAACATTTGAAAACCTTAGGACGGGCGGTTCCAGGGAGACACTAGAATACACAGGACACAAGAAGCCATGGCCCTGACAGGAAGCATGGCGAGCTCCTGGGTCAGGTGTTAGGAAGGAGGAAATGGGAGCTGGTATATAGAGGAGAACATTCTATAGCAGCAGCAAGTGCAAAGGTCCTGAGGTACATCCTACTTTATAACCTGCCTCGGATAGAACTGGTGAGGAACAGAAAGGCTAAGTGACTATCCAAGATCACACAGCTGCGGACCAGCAGGCAGATTCACTCAGCCTGGCTTTCCTGTCCCTTAATACGCTTCAGCACTTCCCACAAATTCATTTACTTCATCCTGACAGTCTGATGGAGAGGGGGACAGAGGCTCAGAGAGGTCAGGATATGGGTGGGGACGGTCTGCTACTGTCAGGTGGGGAGGCCACGGGGACTTACTTGATCACAGGGGTGTACAGGCTGTGCAGCCGGCAGTAGAGTCTCACGCCCTAAAAGCAAAAGCAGGGTCTGAATCAGCCACAGCCTCTGGACTGCTGGGAAGGGGAGGGTGGGCAGGGCAGGCTGCAGGGACTCAGGCCTGCTCTGCAGGGACTTCCAGCTGGATCGGGGCCACAGGCTGAAAGAAGATGTCCTACCTTGGACATGATGTCCTCCAGCTCGCTGCGGGCTTTGTAGGTGCCGTCATCATAGCGGAAGCGGTACATCACCTGCTCATTCTTGAACTGGTGCTTGTCAGAGACTGGAAGGACCCAGGGACTGGTAAGGCTGGGGAAACCCACCCTCCGTCTCTACCCTTTGTACATCAAGGCATGTGAAGTCCACGGCTTGTACCGGCCGGGCAGAGACTGATAACCTAGCTAGACATCTGTGGGCACCTCTGACTTGGCCTGTCCTTGGAAAGCACGAGAAGCAAGCACTCTGGGGTCAGGACCATACTGCTGGCATCATGACAGCTACCTCTCAATTCTGCTGGAGACTTAGACCCAAAAGCAGACTCTGTAGAGCCAGACATCCGAAACTCAAGAAACAAAGACTCTCCCCTCCCTCCTGGACATCAGCAACTCCTGGCTGGCTCAGTGGCCCACACAGACTCCACAGCCAAGTCCCTTCCCCAGCTCTAAGACTTCGGACCTCACTTCCAAACAAGCCCCTGCCCACTCAGGAGGCAGCCTCACCATCTTCCCTGGTGCTCCCTGTAGAGCACTCAGCATGCCCCTGGGCACTTGACTTTGGTTGATCCCCCTGCCCAGAGCCATGGCACCCACCTGCCTCCTTCACTTCCAGGGGAGACCTCCCAAACCCCTGTTCAGAACTGACCCCCTATGACACTGACTGGCACCCCCTTCACACCCCAGCACCAATCTTGCTGTTCTGGAACCCTCTACTACCTTCATCTCCCCCACCAAGCACAACATCTCTGTGAGGACAGGACTCTTCACCTGTCCCACCCACGACTGTGCAAGCAGTGCCCCACTGCAAGAAATAGCCGATAACCATCCTCAAATTAGTTCTTCCTGAAGAGGCAAATGGAATTCTACTCCCTGGCCACCTGCTTTTCTGAGGAGTCCTCACTTGCTGGTACCCAAGTGAATACTGATTCTGTCACCCCAGAGAAGTGTCATGAGGTAGCCATGATCCTGAGTCTGTATGAGAGGGACCAGGACAGCAGCTTGAAATGGAGGAGCAGATTTCCAGAGGAAAGGCAGCCTCCCTGGCATTCAGCCTACCTCGCCATACCCACTGCCACTCACCATGATGGATGATACCGTTCTCCAACAGGGCTTGGCCCAAGTTGACTCCTTCTTCTGTCTTGCTGATCTCACCAATTTCCAAGAGCCAGGCGACAAACTCACTGTCAGAAACAGAAGATGCAGGGAGATGGTCCCCAGCCCCAGAACCAGAACCAAGCTGGCCTGGCCCCACCCACCCCAAGAATGGCAGGCAGATCTTCCCACAACACACAACACCAGCAGCCATAGCCGCCCCCCCCCCAAAAAAAAAAAAACATGATAAGGCTTGTTTGTGCCTTTTCAGGTGGCTAGAACAATTATGGGCCAGCCTCATCCACCCAGGAAAGGGTGAGTGGATGCATGGACAGATGGTGGGCGGATGGATGGATGGATGGATGGATGGACGGACGGTAGATGTTTGGTAGCAAGAGGAATAGGTGTGTGGATGAATGACTGACAGATACACAGATGGGCGGGTGGGTGGCTGGAGATGGGTTAGTGGAAAGTAGGTAGACATGTACAGATGGAAGAGTGAAAAATGGTTGATGGTTGGTAGACGAATGAATGGTGGATGGATAGCTAAATGGGCGGACGGAAGGATGGATGGACAGATGGATGAATGAAAGGATAGATGAGTAGCTGGTGGGTAGGTGATGGATGGATGGATGGATGGTGAATGGGTAGGTAGATGGATGAGCAGGTGGGAGATGAATGATGGACGGACAGAAAAGATGGCAGATGGGTGTAGGAAGTAGCTGAGTGGGGAGATGGATCCATGTGGGACCTATGGACGCAGGCATAAGCCGACGGATACACACTGGGCCACGAGGTACACAGGCAAATTAGGAGAACGGACACACGGATAAACCATCAGAGAGAGCAACACTGGAGAGACGAGCAGATATGCAGGTTGAGGGGGGATGCCGGGTGCATGGTGGACGGTGGAGGTACGCCACGGATAGCTGGGGGGTCGCTAGATGGCACGGATACTAAAGGTGCATGTTTGTTTGTATGCATGTATATATGTATGTACACAGTATACGTGAAATTCACAAAATAAGGAGGAGGCCATACCAAGCCCAGAAAGCTGACTGGAAAGTCAGGAAGGCCCAGGTGTCTCAAATCACATCCTATCCATTCTCAGAGTGGAATCCATCACACCTTGTCTGACCATCCTCACAGTGCTCCAATCACACCTTCTCTGTCCTCACAGTGCTCCCATCACATCTTCTGTCCTCACAGTGCTCCCATCACATCCTCTCTGTCCTCACAGTGCCTCCATCACATCCTCTCTGTCCTCACAGTGCTCCCATCACATCCTCTGTCCTCACAGTGCTCCCATCACATCCTCTGTCCTCACAGTGCTCCCATCACATCCTCTCTGTCCTCACAGTGCCCCCATCACATCCTCTGTCCTCACAGTGCTCCCATCACATCCTCTGTCCTCACAGTGCTCCCATCACATCCTCTCTGTCCTCACAGTGCTCCCATCACATCCTCTCTGTCCTCACGGTGCTCCCATCATACCCTCTCTGTCCTCACGGTGCTCCCATCACATTCTCTGTCCTCACGGTGCTCCCATCACATCCTCTCTATCCTCACAGTGCTCCCACCACACCCTCTGTCCTCACGGTGCTCCCATCATACCCTCTCTGTCCTCACGGTACTCCCATCACATCCTCTCTGTCTTCACAGTGCTCCCATCACATCCTCTCTGTCCTCATAGTGCCCCCATCACATCCTCTCTGTCCTCACAGTGCTCCCATCACATCCTCTGTCCTCACAGTGCTCCCATCACATCCTCTGTCCTCACAGTGCTCCCATCACATCCTCTCTGTCCTCACAGTGCCCCCATCACATCCTCTGTCCTCACAGTGCTCCCATCACATCCTCTGTCCTCACAGTGCTCCCATCACATCCTCTCTGTCCTCACAGTGCTCCAATAGGCTTTTGCCTTACTCAGAAAGGAGTTCAACTCTGTGTCACTGTCTCACACATCTGCCCAGAGATATGTGTGCCAGCATAAGGCGCCAAGTCCACACCTAGAACATCATTCCCAGACCAGCCTTCTCTCCTGTATCCCCCATCCCCAGCCTCTGGACTTCGGCTCCCTTCCTTAAAAACCTATCCTAGACTCCATCATGCCTCTGGGCCTTTGAAACTGCTGCTCCATCCACCTAGAAATGTCCTTTCCTGGCCCCCTTCATGCCACCTCTTCCACGGGGCAACAATCCATACCAACACCAGGGAGGACTCTGCACAGCTGCCTGCCCACCTGAGTGCTTCTTTTTTGTAGCAAGCACTCTGCAGCTATGGGTTTACAGATGTATGTGTGTTAATCAGGCCCCCTCCCTGAGCACACGGACACCCAGAATGTAAGCCCTTGCTGATAGGTGTTGATTTTGTTCATTGACCTTTCCCTGATACACTTTGAGACTCAAGAGTCCCCTACACAACAAATGAGGAACAAGCAAGAAGGAATGTTCTGGTGTGGGCAGGAAGGTTCAGGGCACAGATGAGATGGGTAGCTGTTTCTAGCTTGAGGCTGTCCCAGGCCTCTGAGGTCCCAGCCCCTGTGGCCTCTTGGGCTCAGCACAGACTTCAGCCCACTGGAGCCAGCAGAAGAGAGTGAGCCTGGAACAAGCAGCACCCACAAGCGTGGGCAGCAGAGTGCCCAGCCCCCTTTATGGAAACCAGCTGCCCCACCTCCCGTTACAACAGGGGACACTATTTTTAGCTTTTAGTGCTGGCAGAGGAAGGACCTGCCCTTACGTAGGTAGCAAGCACTATTGTGAGACATTCAAGAAAGCCCAGGAGACGCCCAGGGATGTGGGACATTTCTAGCACCCTGGGTGGGAACTTTCCAAGCTCTGTGTCCCTCTAACCAGTCCCCACAACACACTTCCACATCCCACTCCATTGTCCTCCATGTCCCAACTTTTGGGACAAGGCAAAAACTGGCTGCAACCCCAGAAAGCAAACAGATGTTGGTGTGACCACTCTCAGAGGCTGGAGGCCTGAGACCCAGAGCAAGGCTGTTCACCAGCTGTTCTATCTAGGGCCACCTCTGGTAGGGATCAAGGACCCTGTGGCCACAGTGGGGACAGGAAGTCTCCCAAAGTGACTGCAGGGGGCAGAGACAGACGGAGGACAGAGGAAGCAACCTAGGGGTGACTGTGCCCACACTGGGTCTTGCTACTGTTTGAGAAACCAAGCTGGATCTTAAGCTTGTTGGGGCAACTAAAGCAAGGCTGTCCCTATCTAGGGAACAAGATGCAGCTGGACGAAGCTCAACAGGACGTAGCTGGCAAATGGTTTGCTTGGGGACATCTGGAATTAGTGGGTGAACTTTTTAATCCTGTGAAACTTTAAGCTGGAACCCAGGAGGGAAACCAGATAAAGTTAATCTCTTCTTACGCAGGAACCCCGAACTCTGAACAGGGGATGCTGGCCAGGTGGTGTCTGTGTCAAGCCAGTTAAAGGTGAAGCCACTGCTCAGAGAGCCCACCACAATCCTGTGGGTCCAACTCTTTAAGACAGAGAGGACGAAAGTTGGTATTTCCTATGAAGCTCCCAGTTCAATGATGTCCCCAGGCTCCCATGTGTACTGGGCCAGCAGGGAGTGTCCTAAGCTGGACATCAGAGTACACAGCAGCTCCGAGTGACAGGCGGGGGTAGGGAGCTGGGATCTGACAGTAGCTCTGGGTGGGGTTATGAACAACAAGGCTCAGGCTTCCAGAAAGATGTCTCCACAGCAGTAGGAGGCACTGAGACAGGTTGAGAGGACAAAGTAGGGGTGGGGTCGAAGGGGGGAGTTCACTGACAGCTAGGCGGTGCCAACTTCCATTCTCCCTCCGCCCTGCGCAGCGGACCCTGTTCAGCCTGCTGCGGGTCAAGGCCAAGGCTGGGCACAGAGGATACCAGGGCACATCTCTGCCATTCTTTTATGAGAGCCTCCAGATCAGGGTGTTCCATGTACCATATACTCCACTTGTTTTCTGCCTGGAGCCTGGGGTTGAGATGCTTCCTGGGAGTCCCATGCACAAAGTCCCTGCCAATGTCCCTGGTGATATCTGTCAGGCCCTGTGTGTGCATGTGTGTGGAAGCAAAGGTGAATGTTGGGGTGTCTTCCTCTATCACTCACAGTCTTATTTTGTGACACGAGTTCGCCATTGCCGCTAAACTGCCTGGGCGGCAAGCCCCATGGGTGCCACCTGTCCCCACCCGCTCCCCAGCCTGAGATTACAGATTTTTCACATGGGTGCTTGGGGATCCGAGTCCAGATCTTTCTGCTTGCACAGAAAGCGTTTCCCTGCTGAGCTATGGTGTCCCAGTCCCCAAGCCTTTAAGGATCATCTGGTTGACTGGTCAGTTTTTGAGACTGTCCCTCCGGTCTTCTTGTGGCTGACACTCAGATCTTGGTTGAAATGTGACCTCTGACAGGAGGCCTGTCTTCCCCGCCCTGGCTGAGTCAGTTCCAAAGCTTCTCAAGAACCCTTTACGTTACCGCACAACTGCCTTGTGGGGTTCACTGGCCCTGTGGGTTCCTTTATTAATCTGTGCACTTGTCTACTGACTGATTCCTGTAGAACAGTCATCTCCCTCTGGGCAGGAAGCTTGGCTGTTCAGTTCCCTGCTGCTGGCTGGCAAGACAGAGGGAGGGAGGGAGGGAGGGAGGGAGGGAGGGAGGGAGGGATTAACTTTTGTCTCTCTAGCTAATCTGAGGCTGCTAGAAGACAGGTGTGCGCGTGCGCGCGCACCCGCGCGCGCGCGCGCGTGCGCGCGCGCGCACACACACACACACACACACACAGAGTATGTTCTCCCACAGTACACAGATTTTACCACTGAAATGTGAGGTCTACTGGCTTCTAACTGGGCACAAACTGGCCACTTCACACCTGTCCCTGTAACATGATGACATGCATGGAGGGCCCAGCATGTGTTCTCAGTGTTCTGGCTAGCACCATGCTATGTGCCACTGTGTTCCCACTGCATCCCCACTGTGTCCCCCCTGCATCCCCACTGTGTCCCCACTGCATCCCCACTGTGTCCCCCCTG
>NW_021604638.1:8218422-8235272 GCF_004785775.1 Grammomys surdaster | reverse complement strand
CTGCATCCCCACTGTGTCCCCACTGCATCCCCACTGTGTCCCCCCTGCATTCCCACTGCATCCCCACTATGTTCCCACTGCATCCCCTCTGCATCTCCACTGTGTTCCCACTGTATCCCCACTGTGTTTCCACTGTATCCCCACTGTGTCCCCCCCTGCATCCCTACTGTGTCCCCACTGCATCCCCACTGTGTCCCCACTGTGCTGCCCCTGCATCCCCATTGCATCCCTACTATGTTCTCACTGCATCCCCACTGTGTTTCCCCACTGCATTCTCACTGTATTCTCACTGTGTTCCCACTGCATGCCCACTGTGTTCCCACTGCAATCCCACTGCATCCTCCAGCCTTTCTCCTTCCTTAATTATCATTCATTGAGACCCAGAGACATTAACCCAGTCCCCAAAGTCATCCAGCAAGAAGGTATGGGGAGTAAGACAGTCCCAGTCTGACTCAAAGCTAGACAGTCCACAACCAGGTTGTTGCCATTCAGTAGCTGACAAGAGGAGGAGAAAGCAATAACTGAAGGCGTTGAAGAGAGATTAAAATGAACCAAGACTGGGGTGGTGAGAGAGAACGCCAGCTCTGGAGTCACCCTGTCCTGTGTTCGAATCCCACCTCACTGCGGCAGTGTGACTCTGCTTTCCCCTCTCTGTGTCAGTGTCTTCACCCTTGAAATGGGGACAACAGCAGTGACCTGCTTCATGGTTATTGTGTGAGACTAAAAGCCAAATATGAATGCCACAGAGCAGATTAAGGGCTGAAGGAACCTGTTGCAGCCACCTATTTATTCCCCTTACAAGGGAGACCACGGGCTCCTGGAGCTGCACATGACTGGGAAGGGGTGTTAGAAACCCAGGCAGGTGCAGAAGGAAGCCACGCCTGAAGAAGCTTCCTCTTAATGGGGAGTCAGTTCCTCTGGGCCCCCGGGGTTACAGGAGCTGTGCTGCTGGCTGGGGTTCAAATGGGCAGCAAGAGAAATCTCCTCTAATCCTTCCTGAGGAATCAGGCCTCAGAAGCCTTAATCACAGACAGGTTATCCCATCCGGCTGGGCTGGCAGGAAGGCTCTCCGGTATCCCCCTAGGCAGAAGCAGGGCGGGCCACTGCTAGAGAAAAGGCTCCTTCTCAGTGGAATCGGGGATTAGCAATGGAAACATCCAGGGCCTTCTGAACCTCTCCAGTTAGCTTGCACAAGGCTCCTGGGCCCAGCTCTCTCCTTTTCACAAGAGCCTCAGAAAGGCAGACCCAGGACTGTCAGGCTCCCAAGGACAGTGGACAAAAAAGTCCAAAAATGCTGGCTCCCCCAACTCCCAGCCCTGGCTTGCTTAATGCCAGGCCTCAAAGCCTACCTTGGGCTATCTCCTAACTCCAAAGGCTCCAATGGGCAACATGGATACCCGGCAGGGCTTTCTGTCTTCACACATCTAAACCCAAGTCCCTGACATTCTGGCTCCTGCCCGTCACTGGCTCCATCACGTCAATTTGCTTCTGGGAACTGCTCCCTACCCAGGGACACCTACCTCTCTGGCCACTGACTCTTCTGTGTACATGGTGGCCCACAGGGCAGCCTCCTGACTCAAGGCTACTGAAATGCCTGTCCTATACATGGATCTCTGATCTCATCTGTTCCTCCAAGGACAATCGACATCATTCCCAGCTTCCTCCTCAGTCACCCCCTGGTCACCAAGTTCCAGCCGGCCTCATCTCCCTCATCTTCCCCATCCACCTCTGCCTTGGCCATGGCAGAACAGAGAGCTGGGCAGAGTGTGGCCGGCCCAGAGTTGGGAAGATCTCAGCTTCTGCCATGTACTTCGTTACAGGGATCAGATTACACAGTCAATCAAGAGCAAACGCAGACAGATCGGACAGACCTACGGCAGAACCTTGCCAGCTTCGACCCTCATCTGAGCCTGCTCCACAAGTCTGAAGGGCATTGGGTGGCTGTGTAAGGGGGTCCCAGGCGAGAGAAAGAGAGAGGGGGGCGCCTGTGGGGCAGGGCAGGACAAAGCAGGGTGGGAAGGGAAGGTAGCCAGCTGGGATCAGGATGTAGAAGTCACTCACTTGCCAAGGAAGCACTTGGGGACGGTGCTCAGCTTCCGCCGGCGGTCCTTGATCAAGTTCACCTTCTTGCTCATCATCATGTGATACAGCTTCTCCCCCTTCTCCGCAATCATGACATACGCGTCCCGTTCCATGCCCAGCTTCAGGCCTGCGTAGGGACATGATTGCCATGGGGGCACAGGAGACAGTCGGGGGGGCTTCTGCCAATCATGCCTCCCGCCTTCACCCTAGCATAGCCACAGAGCACTTCCTGACTCCTGGTCAGTACTACATACACCTGCCAGGGCCTGGGTGGGAACCCGTGGAGGTTCAGTCCTGGGTGGTACCTTAATTCAGAGCTAAGCTCCGAAGCCTTGTCCTATCCACAGTGCACAGACACAGCTCTGCCCCCCATACCATATACACTGGGGCCCCATCCCTAACTCTTCCTCTCTCTGAACCCCACCCCATCCAGAGACTAACGGCAACAGCCAGTAAGTGCTTCACAGCCCTGGACACACATCCCGTGCTCCTGAGAAAAGACACAATTACTCTCATTTTACAAACGAGAAGCTGGGGCCCAGGGAATGTATACTGCCTGGATAGAAGATGTCGCACCAAAATTTTACCCCAAGATGTTTTGCTCTGGATTCCAATCTGAAACTCCAACCACAGACCACAGTGCGAGCCCAGCCCTGTGTGCCCAGCCCTGAGGTTGAACTTTAGATAGCACTCACTTCTAAGGACAAGGCTCCCTTGGACCACACACACTTCTTAATGATATAGACCCTATGCTAACCACAGCTCTAGATTCTAACCACAAAAGTACAGCTCAGTCCCACCCAGACCCTGCCCCTACCCCTGTAATGACCCCACCCCAGACCTGAGCAGTTTCAGAGGTTCAGCCCTTGCCCACCCCAAAGGCCAAAGCCAAGAGCCTCTTTGGCCTCCTGACATTTTAATACATTCTGGCTTGATATTTAAGTGCTACCTAAAGGCTCCACTTTCTCTAGAAAACAGGCAGAGGCACTGTGCTGGGGACAGTGACTTGGGAAGTGTGGGGCAGGGAGAGAAGCAGTTGCCCTGGCCCCTGTTAAAGGGCAGGCCTGCGGGACCATGATGACCTCTTGAACAGAGAGCAGTGATGAGGGGTTCAGGGGTGGCACCAAGGGTGTGATTCAACACCAACTGGTGGACAGTCTGCGACACAGGCAGGCTCAGAGGGTGATGGAACCATGGCAAATGTGCAGTGTCTGTGATACAAAGACCAGCTGGGATTTCAGGTCTGCAGGATGTACACGAGGGAAACTGAGGCCCAGTTTTGCTCCTGTGTCAAACCAGGGATGACTGTGGGGTAGAAACACATTGAGTTTACAAGGATGGATGGCCATATTTACAGTCTTGGGCAGTGGAATCACAGTATCCACAGCAAGAGAGTGAGTCCGCCTCTGCTCAGGTCACTGAAATAACTTGTCCCAAGTACACCCAGGCCCTCAGGTTCCCAGCCTGGTGGGCTCTGTACAGTAGCTCAGGGCACAGACACGGCTCACAGCCCATCCAAGCCTGGTCTCTTACCTCAACCCCTGCTCTGTCTTTCCCTGAACCATCTTGGTGTCTGTGTCCTAAGGGGCTCTCCACCATGCCCAATGGGCACCCCAAGGACCATCTCCCAGATTCCCATTCAGGGACAAAAGCTCGGGCAAGCACCTGAGCAGCAGCGGGGGAAGACCATGCTGTTTCCAGATGCTCAGGGTGACCAGGAAGCCACCTGGGGACTGTGGTACAACTGACTGCTACTACTAGGTCCCAACATAGTCTCAGAGGTCCCCGCCCAATCCCCACATACACAGTCCTCCCTGGAGGAGCGCCCCCCCCCCCCCACGGCAGACCAGGGGCGGTCTTAGGCACCCACTCTCTCGCTGCTCCCGCTCTCGGATCAGGGCATCCAGCCACTTCTGTTTCTCCTCCGCCGTCTTGGCCATACACACGAACCACTTGTTTTTGGCTGTGTTGTGGATCTTCCAGCCATTGGTGACAGTGTAGCCATTGCTGTGGTAATCGGCTGGTAGGGGCAGGAGGCAAGCACGGGTCAGTACACAGACAGGTATGCAATGCTCAACAACCCACCTAATGACGGCCACCAACATGGCGAGGCTTGGGGAGCTGAACAAGTGCTCCCTCCTGGCTTTTCTCTCATGGACAAAGACCCGCCCAGACCCCTTCCGACAGCACAGTGACACGAGTGTCCTGACCTCCCAATACAGGCACAAGCATAGTGGCGGAGGAGGAGATTCTTGTCGAAAGCTCAGGAAAGCAGCCCTCTCTGAAAGCATGCTGTCAAATAGTACCTAGGAATGCGGGATCCTACCACACGCTGAACCTAAGGAGGGGCCTACAGGTGTGTCACGGCTCAAAACCACATTAGAACCTTCCTCAGACAGGCTCACAGAACACCTGCTGAGATGTGGCATCTCTGGTCCCAGTAGTGAATGGTGGAAACTACCGTAAGCTTGGCACTTTCCCGTGGATTGTTCATGCAGTGCATGCTAGCCAATCACAGGAAACGGTGCTTTTCTTCAGGTAAGTTACACTCAACAATACAGGAGACATACATGGCAGAGAGCGCCAGGGCGGAGAGGGAGAGGTTTAGTGGAGAGGAGCAGGGCCCACCTGTCCCATCCTCCACGTTCTCGACTTCCATGACCTCGGTGTTGATCCGACCCCTGAAGATGTACAGGGAGCCGTTGATGGACTTGGTCCTCTTGGTAGATTTCTTGCTCCCAGTGACCCTGAAAGACAATGGTAAGTCAGTATCCCCCACAAAGGGAGCGTCACAGAGGGGAGCGTCTGGGGCAGGGAGGACTCTGAGCTAGGCTGAAGCACACGGGTGTCTGCCGGTGGGCAGGCGACTTGGGTGAGTCTCCTCTCTCTGCTGGTCATCGTTCCTCATCTGGAAATAGGCTGACAGTTCTGTTGACCTCACAGATCAATTCTTCAGTTAATGGGGATCTTGTGGGAGACCAAAAGGAAGAACAGAAACCCAGCAGGCTGGGCTAGCAAGCGGGAGGGGGCCATGGATTTCTAAGAGATGGTACCCCCCAAATGGAAACCAGAATAGGAGAAGGCAATTGTCCATCCACCCACTCATCCATCCATCTACCCGAGTAGCTATAGCCATCTGTCTATCCACTTACTATCCCTCCACATAACATCTATCCATACATCTACCATCATATAACCATCACACGCACACACACGTACACACACACACACGTGCTCACACACACACACTCTCTCTCAACCCATCATCCATCGACTGACTCACCCACCCAACATCTTCAACCATCTACTGATACTGTCTGTAACCTACCCACCCATCCAAACACCATTGATCCACCCATCAACCCACTGACTCATTCACCCATCTCCCCGTTTCATTAGCCACCCATCCATACGCTAACCCCCACCCCATTCACCCATCTCCCCGTCTATGTTATCCGTCTGTTCACCTGTCTATCACCCACCTACCCCAGCTCATGCCTTCACTTGGGGGAACCCTGTTGTCCACAATTCAGTTACTAGTACAGCCTGAATGTGGTACCCTTCACGTCCATCTGCTGACTTCTAAACTCTGATGTTAAGAGTGTGTGTGGAGGGGGTGTAAGGCCTTGAGAGGAGAGGGGGGTAGACAGCAGAGATGGGTGGCATCTCATGAATGGGACTAGTGTCTTTTACACAAAGGCCTCAAAGAGGTACCTCAACCCCTTCCACCGTGCCAGGACACAATGGAAAGCCTTGCCGGCCACTGGTCTGGTGCCTTATACCCTTAGGCTTCTCACGTTACAGAACTTGAAGAAATGCATCCTTTAAGACTAAATTAATGTTATTTTGTTACGACCACCCAAACAAATTAAGATATCAAACAAAAAGCATCTGGCCAGGGCTTCCTATGGACAGGGTACCAAGTTGAGGGGCCACATATTCAGTAAGTGCTCGTAAATGACTGGTGAGTGCCAGGCACTCTGCTCAGTGCTGGCCCACGGGGAAACATGACATCTTGGAGATCTTGTCTTCCATTGGGAGAGTTGGTATAGGGCACGGAAAGAGACACGAGTCAAAGCAAGGGCCGTCTGTGCCTCCTTGATCCGCTAGGTGGACCTTCTTTACCCACAGCCGGCTAGGGCTATGGCCAGACTTCTCTCCTCTACCTGAGACAAACTCACTGCCACTGGGTAAATCAAAGAGGGCGTGCACAGAGTAGGCTGAGAACCCTGGACCACAATGTGGCCAGATTCCCCTGAGAATGCAGCTGTATGTGGGAGACCTGGGCTTCTGCCAGATGTGAGAGTCCAGTGGTTAGAGCTGGAGCAGTGGGGGATGACTGTAACTTCCAGACTCAGGCTGCATGGACTTGTGATGAGCGAGGGACAGACGCTGTAAGAGTTAGAGGGACCGTGTGCTTCCTCAGGCCTTGGCTGGCTGAACTCTGCTTGACTATAAAGTTGCAAACATATACACCAGTTTGCAACTGCTCCCCCCTGCTTCCACATATGAACAAACATGCCTGCATGTACATGTGTGTGCTTGTGTATCTGAGTGCACACCTATGTATGCAGGTACACTGATATCTGGGAACACACGTGTGTACATATATGTAGGAGCATATGGATATTGTATATGCCTGCATGTGTATGCTTGCATATGCAAGGCAAACATGTGTGGGTACACACGGGTGTACGTATGTACTAATATGCATCAATTTATACGTGGTTATCTGCTTGTGCGCAGGACTGTATGTTTCTGTCTGTGAGCATGCAGGTGCCTGTGAACACACATATACATCCTGCTGGTCTGTTCTCAGAGAACCCTAACTGACGGAGACGTTAATGTCACCTACTGGGAATGAGGAAGAACTGAGGAATAAAAGTCTGGGACAGAGTGTGGACCAGAAGACCAGACGAGCTCAGACACGTGAGCTGCGAGCCAAACATCCGAGGGAAGCGGAAGAGGGATGGTCTTCTCGGCCTCATTCCTGAGCCACTTCACAGTGGTGCCTGGACACGTCTTCATCACTCTCTGTAAAGCATGCTCTCCAGGACAGTAGTGCTTCGGCCCCAAGTAACAGACACAAAAACAGCATTTGCCCAGAGTCGCACAGCAGCAGGAGGACCTGGTGCAAATTCTGGCCTCTAAGAACAGAGTGGGCAGCAATGGGGTATGAGACTTAACTTTTCCAGGCCTCAGTTTCCCCTACTGTAACTGAGAAGGTAGACTTACTTTTAAAACACCCCCGCCCTTCCTCCTTTAGTGGCCAAAGGGAAGACTCGGCTTCTAAATCAACAATACTCTGTGCCACTGTTGAGGAAGATTGCTCCACCTACATCCCAGACAGGGGCCAAGAGAGCCAGCAGCTGCCTAGCCACATCAGGTACTTCCTGTGGCCACTCCAGTCAGTCAGGCACCGTCCGCCAGCATCTGATCCTGCCCACAGGGCATTCAGCCTTCTGGCTGGTAATCTAGAGGCAGGACACTGGCCTCATGCCTGGCCCTCTCTGGAGACAAATGTGCCCTTTCCCTCAGGCCAGCTCCCTGTGTCACTAAGGAGCAAGTGGCCTTCAGAGAGCTTAGCCTGGCCACAGGAAGGACAGAGACAGTCCTCGCAGAAGCCAAGATGGTGGAAGTCACTGCTATTCCTCCCAGGGCAGGTGATACAAAGAAAGAAGGGCATGACAAGGAAGCCAGGGGCTGGGCAAGCTCAGCCAGCAGCTGGGAGCTGTCCATGGAGTTCTAGGGGACATTCTGTCTCCCAAACCCTGGTATGCTCTGGGAAAAGTGCCTGCCTCAGCCAGGGCGGGGAAGGGCTAGGGGTGACATTTCATTAGTCTTGGGATTATCAAAGGAGGCCTCTAGGGGTGACCCCAGCAGGACAGGAGACACAAGACAGCAATGGAGAGCCATACAGAGCAAGCAGGAGAACACTTGGAAAAGAGGCAGGTTGAACATGTCTACACTGGGAGATCACTCGAAGAGAGACTGAGGCCTGTGACAAGAAGGATCAACCTCCAGAACAGAGAGGCGGGAGTGTAGGAGGGGCTCTGTGCCCTGGGGCTGCCCACAGGTGAACCAAGAATGCAGGGATGAGTGCAGGGTCCATGGAGATGGCACCAGCAGTCAGCCCAACTTCTCAAATCAGGCACTCACTACCATCACCTATGCAAGGACCCTATGAGGCACATTCAGTATCGTCCCCTTTTTCACAAGCAAGGAAACTGAGGCACAGGCAGGAGAAGTTATGGAGCTTGAGAAATGGCCAAACTCTGAACCAGACACAGAAGACAGATGTGGCCCCTAGTGCAGAAGAGGAACCTGGGTCTGTGCAGAGCATATACAACAGCCACCCATGCCTGAGGCCAGCTTTCTCACACAGCCTTAGAGCTGGGAACAGACAAGGAAAGTGAGACTCTAAGACAGCAGTCTGTGAGGCCACGATGCTGTGAGTGTGATCCAGCCTTGGCCAGATAAAGGCATGGAGGAGCCTCTGGGAGGTTACTGTTTCACTCTCAGGACAGATGCCCTCTGCCCGTTACCCTCCTCCTTGACCTCCTACTCCCTCTCTCCGTCCACTGTGCATTTGGAGAACCAGCCAATGACCTCGGCAGCCATCAACCCAACCATGCCCTCCAAGTACATGCTGCCCAGCTGAGCACGATCCACCAAGCTATGACCTCCCCTTATCCTCCCTATTAGCAGAACCCCAGCCACCTACACAGTTATCCACCAGCCACCTACACAGTTATCCACCAGCCATCTACACAGTTATCCACCAGCCACCTACACAGTTATCCACCAGCCACCTACACAGTCATCCACCAGCCACCAACACAGTTATCCACCAGCCACCTACACAGTTATCCACCAGCCATCTACAGTTATCCACCAGCCACCTACACACCTGATGCTCAAGTCCTGTTCTATCATCTACCCAACAAGTCTGTGCCCACCTCCATGGCTATCTTCCACTCGACAGCCATACTTATCCCCAACCCACCAACCCACCAACCCACCCTCTAGCCAACCCTAGTCAACCACCTCCTGGACAGCCTGGTCCTGCCCCAGCAACTCACCTAGATTTCCGCTTACAGTAGACAAGCAGGTTGTCAAAAAGGAAGAAGGCTCTCTCTTGGATGTTGCCTGCAGAGATCTTCAGCAGAGTGCCCTGGAGGAGGAGCTGGGTGCAGATGTCTGTGAGGTTTGAGCCCTGGGGAGGCAATGGAGGACAGCAATGAGCAGCCAAGAACACACACCTGTTTAGAGTTTCTTTCCTTGATGCAGAGTTTCTTTCCTTGAAACACTCAGCTCAAGGTAGAAAGGATTTGTTTCAGCCTCACAGTTCAAGGTTACAGTCCATCACGGCTGGGTAGTCACGGAGCAGGAGCTTGGAGCAGCTAGCTGCATCACTTCCACAATCAGGAAGTAGAGAGCCATGAATGCCTGCTGCTGCTCAGCTCCCTCAGCTTCTACACAGTCCAGGATCCCAGCCAGGGAATGGTCCCGCCACAACTAAAATGGATCTTTCCACATCAATAAATGAATCTAAGACAACCTTTAGAGGCATGCCTAGATGGCAAATAATCCCTCATCGATATACCTGGAGGCTAGGAGACATACCTGTCTCCAGGGTGATTCTAGACCCTGTCAGACTGACAATATTAACCATCAAGCACTTTCCCCTCCATATCCCTAAATCCCTATAGGCCTCCACAGGCAAAGCTCTTGGCAGACAGAAAACCAACGCAATGTGATGGGGGCTTTGTGCATCGGTGCCATCAGTGGACTGCATGTTCTTTTACAGGAGACACTCAGAGGTGCAGGGAGCTGATACACCGACTCGTGTGGCTAACAACAGGCCCTGGGGCTCAGCATCTGATTCTATGGGAGACTGGGTTTTGTCTGGGTGTCCTGTGGTCTGTCTTTCCCTGTGATCTATTTGCAATCTGGCTTGATAAGCCTTTCCCACAAGATAAGCACTTGTGTAGTAAGGTCAGGAGATTTCTAGTACCTAACGACCTGCCCCAGGATGCAGGAGGGGCTTGATAGATGCTATGTGAGAATGCAGGACTCTGGGAGCACTGGATCCAGTGAAGGCTGTGGGTGCAGAGGGGAACAGCTTCAGCCATCCCCAAGGGCTGTGGGCTGAGAGTCACACCGGCTAACACAGCGTGTGTGCTGAGCAGCAATGATAGGATTGGGGCCGAGGACCAGGAGAGGCGTTAAGGAGGAGCACAGACAGGGACTAGGAAGGTCCTGCTAGCAGGAGTCCTCAAAACCAGCACCTAGTGGGTCTGTGTAGAGTCCTGGGAGGGTCAGGCCAGGTCGTGCAGATTCCAAGAGCTGAGGAGAAGGGACTGAATGGAATCCTGGCAAGCTCAGAACTCCTCACTCAGGTAGCCCAGATCCACGCTCCCCTCTGTCCATCTTGGGGAATGAGTTTCACAGGCATTTGGCTGCCTGAACAATGGCCTACATTCTCCAGCTTCTTTGGTGTCAAGCATGGTTCAAATGACCAAATCACACCAAGGAGCGGGTGATAGATGTGTCACTACCTTGAAGTAGGTCTCTAGCCCCTCTCCCCACTCCCTTATTTCTTTCTAGAGATGCAAGATATCAGGGCTAGGGAAGGGCACTGGTGACAGACGTGTCCAAGGCACAGGAAGGAAACAGCCCTGTTGGAGCAAAGCCACCCACCCAGCCTGGCTGGCCACACAGCCTAGTCTGCCCTGCATTGTGAGCTCCTCGGAGTCACCCCCCAGCCCCATGGCAACCAGGATGTGCCAGTGTGTGTCTAGAGGGTGCAAGGAGCAGAGGACAGCAGCCTGTGACACAGCAGGAAGGCATGCCACACTGCACTTGCTTCGGGTAAAGCCACAAGCGGCCCCTACAGTCCAAGGAACGAGGTGCCAGGGTGGCTGCCTTACTGGCCACCTTGCCTGATGAACACACCATCCTATGAACTCGGGCCAGTTAATGGAAGCTGGAGGTGGGAAGCTAGAAGCCCAGGAAGCTAGAGGGAACGGGGAGGGCTGTACTGCTAACGCCACAGAAAACCAGGCCCTCCTGTGGTGGCCTGTCTCTCATACTCGTGGGAACCTTTTCTCTCCTGCCTATCACCTTGATTGAAACCAAATCTCAATGCCCCTTTCAAGGTCTATCTGCAAGGGACTCTGGGAGCTGGAGGGCTCTCCTGGGGGAGTTGGCCAGTGAGGGAGAGTTCAGGGGACATGTCACCCCCTATTCTCTGAACAAAGCCCCAGTCTTCTCTGCAGCTGAGCCTTCCACGGGGAAGAGGGGTGGGTACAAGAAAGAAATATTAAATACAGGGCCACTCAGGGCCTGGTGGGCGGGGGTGGGGGTTAGAGGTGAGGGTGTCAGACACCAATGTCTGTCCCTGGAACCTTTCATCTGAGCTCTTAACCTCCCGATCCAGCTGAGCTGGCCTTTCCCACCTGTGGTATTTTCTGTCATCTTTCTAGAGACACGCAGGAAACTTTCAATAGTGTAGGAGGTGAGAGTTAGGAAAGTGAGTTGGTTACAAGCTGAAGAGATGGCTCAGTGGGTAAAGGGGCTTGCTGCCAAACCGGATGACGTGAGTTCAAAGCCTAGGTCCCACCCAGTGGAAGGAAAGAGCTGTCTTCTACCAGTTGTCCTCTGACCTCTACACAGGCTGTGGCACACCATGCTCACACGCATGCATACACACGCACACACACACGCACACACATACACGTAAGTGTGATAAAGAAAAGTCAGTTACATACACATATACCTGGGGTGGTGTGAACCTGTCAGGACCTAGAATCACCTTCTAGACTCCTGTCTGTGAGAATGGAAGGTCATCACCTTAAACGTGGGTGGGTCATCATCTGAGTACAAAGGAGAAGAGAGCTATCCGGTCTCGGCCGGCTTCCTGTGGGTGTGCTGGGACCAGCTGTGTGAGCTACTGCTCTTCTCTACCCTGATGAGCTGCGTCCCCAGCAGTGAGCCACAACAAACCCTTCCTTCCGTGGTTTTCACCTGACATTTTGCCACAGTGACAGGAAAATAAACTAATACAGATAGATATGCAAATGCTGCCCTCAATGCTGGCACAAGAAGCTCAAAGGCTTGTCGGTGGCAGGAAGGCGAGGCAGCGCGCAGTTACTGAGGGGAGTTAACATGGCTCACAGTGACAGGGGCTAAGGAGACCAGAGTCTCCACAGCAGCTACTGTGAGACACAGCAGCGTTACCAAGTTTTCTACAGAAATTTGAAATCTGCGATTTTATGTTTCATTGGAAATCAACTAAGCCACTTGTAAGTAATCATATGGCAGGCCAAACCAAGGCACCAGACGGTGATCTACAGCTGCAAATGGGGGCCCAGACCCCTCAGCCCAGGGTCCTGACCACACACACCTCCCAGCCTTCGATGTGAGACTGCAGCTGCTCCAGGGCCTCCAGCTTCTCCATCTGCCTCTTGGTCTCATTGATGTTGGAGCAGACGGTCTTCATGGCCTGCAGGGCACTCTGTACTGCAGTGTGGTCAGGGTGCTTGCCAGGGGTCCTCTTGGCCAACTCCTAGTGTGGGAAGAGACAGAAAAGTGGGTGATCAGTCCAGGGGCACAGGCCCCAGGAGAGGTAGAGTCATGCCGAACCAGTGTGCCAAGGGGCTGAGGAGCAAAGCTCGCACTTGCTGGCTCATTCATACGAGGGTCGGTCTTCACAGTGAACTAACTTGGGGTCACCTAGAAGATACTTCTCCAGGTGATCATGAGGGTGCTTCCAGAGATGTTTAGCAGGTTGGGTCGGCCTTGAATATGGGCGGTGAGATCCCAAAGGCTGGGCTTCCAGACTGAACACAGGAGAGAACAGTAGTGGAGTAGCAGCATCCACTCCTGTCTGCTCCCTGACTACAAGCACAGAGACCAGCTATGCCCCTCCCTGCTCCTGATGGACCACACCAGAAAACCACGAACTGCAATAAACCCTTGCTCCCTTATGATGACTTTATCAGATGTTTCATGCCATCGACAGAAAAGGCAACTAAGAAGATCATTTGTTCCCTCCCTCATTCATTAATTCATTCTGTGGGCGCCATCTGACTATCCTTAAAAGGAGAGTCAATATGCAAGAAAACAGACAAAAAACAAAACAAAACAAAACAAAACACTTTACCTTGTGGGTATCATGGCCTAATACAGAAGACAGAGGCCAAAGGCAAAGAAAAATCAGTGGCCAGCGTTTAGAAACACTCGGAGAAGTTGGAACAGACAGCTACCAAACAGGGAGGCTGGGGACGCGCAAAGGGAGCAACACGGCAGGCAGCGGGAAGAGCAGGCACAGAGGACTCAAGGCAGGAAACATACAGTGCTTGACAAGGGATGGCAGGTGACTGGGGTGGGGGTGGTCACAGAGATGGGCAGGTAACAGAAGTGGCCACAGACACTGGTTATCACGGCTTTCTCAGTGAAATGGACGGGGGAAATGCCCCCTGGAGTTCATGCATGACTCAGTGGTAACCATGTGCCTTACATGTGTGTTCAAGGCTCACCCTGGGTTCAGTCCCCAGGACTAAAAGATAAATAAACGAACATACCTCTTGCTCAGAGGGGACAGGACAGAGTGCATAAAGCATCCAGCCCAGCTGCCATCAGCTGGCCCTTGTCTCAGACATAGGCAAGGACATTATCAAGGCTTATACAGTGTTTTCTAGTAAGAAGGCCTCATCCAGACTAGGCTAGCCTCAAGCTTACTATGGAGTTGAAGAACCCTAAATTCCTGATCCTCTGGCGTCTGCATCCTGAGAGCTGGGATTAAAGGCGTGTGCCACCGCAATCAGTTTATACAGTGCTGAGGTCAGAAGCCAGGGCTTCCTTTGTGGCTACCAACTAACCTCCCGGTTGATCTCAACCAAAAGATTCCTGCCATTCACTAGGTGTGGTAAGTGAGACGTGGAAGAGACTTAGGGGCCAGCAGCGTGGTGACGATGCTGAGGTGGCGGTGCCTGTGCCAGGCCATTGCCTTCCACAGTCAAGGCATTAGGACAGCATCAGAGAAGTTTCCTGAACCAGACGCCCCACCCACCAGACAGCCCAGGCTCTGCCATCATGCACTTCTCTATTTCCTGTGTTCACACTCAGTCCCCTGGCTCTCCTGCACTGGGTACCAGGGTGGCTCTGGCCACTAACTGTCACTAACAGTCCAGTCCCTGCTCAGCCTCAGCATCACCCTGAATTCGCTGGCTGGGCTTGAAAGACAGGTCCCAGACTGCCTAACAAAGGAAACAGTGACAGCCAAAGCCACTGGGGAGGAGGGGCTGGGATCTAAACTCAGGGCAGCCAGCTTGCTCAGGACTGCAAGGGATCAACCAGGCACCAATTATACTTTGGTCAGCCCGACAAGAGTCCCAGGAAGCCAGAATAGCCAGCAGCTTGTTCAGAGACAGCAGCTGTCTCCTACTCTTTGCAGCCTGAGCTAGAAGTCCAGCCACTCCTCAGAGGGGTCCCCACAGGCAGCCAATGCCCCGCGCTCAGTCAAAAGGAGGAAAGGCTCAGTTCCCGTTCCCAGCTGACTGCCCCAACCACTATTTCTCCCTGAGGTCAGCAAAGAAAGGTGGGAACAGAAACTAAGCATAGAGGCCAGGCTGGTGGCCCAAGCTGCAGGGGAAGTGCAGACTTTGGTGTCTCGGTCCACAGGGGAGAGTGTTGGCTCCATTCACTCCACGAAGTTCCAAGAACCAAGAGCCACCTCTGCCCCTGAGACTTCGTGCAGGCTGCTTCCTCCAGGGACTGTGTTCAGGCTCTTACAGGGAGAGGAGTGCAGCGGAAGAGAACTGAGCAGTGGAGTGAACCCCACAATACTCAGACTTGTTCATTTTCAATCTTGCAGGGCACTCCTGGGAAAGGGAGCCCCGGCCGCATATCCGAGTGCAGCATCAAATCAGGCCACTTCCTCACCAAGAACTAACTCAGTGGGCTGAATTCCAAATGCAAGAACCAAGACTGTACAACTGAGAGAGGAGCACAAAGACGGGAGCCCTTGTGACCTGGGTCAGGCAGTGTGTTCTCAGACACACTCACACGTGAAGCAGCCTTCAAGATCGTGACACTCTCTCTCATCAAGTTCAAAGCCCTGGTGTCCCCAAGGACTTGTCCAAAAAGTGGGAAGAAGAGACTGAGGAACCATGTCCAAACTAGACAAAAGTCCACAACCAAACAGCAAAAAGACAATCCAGGGCTGGGGGCAGGGGGTGGGGGGGTGCGGCTCAGTTGGTAAAATTCTTGCCTTTCAAGTGTGAGAACCTGAGTCTGGATCCCCAGAATCCACCTAAAAAGCCAGGCATAGTGGTATGCACCTATAAGTCTAGAAACAGTGAGGTGAGAGGCGGAGACCAATGGATCCCTAGAAGAGGGTAGACCGGCTAGCCTGGCATACATGGTGAGGACCAACGAGAGACCTATCTCAAACAAACGATGGAAGTCTAAGGACGGATACCCAGGGCTATCTTTTGACCTCCAAACATATACCATACATGCATGAATGTACATGCAGGCACATACATGCATACATACATACATACATACATACATACAAAAAGTTTAAATAAGTGAAGTGTGGGGGAGGGGTGCAGATGCACAGTTAACACTTGCTGCTCTTCCAGAGAACCAGAGCTCACATCCCAGCACCCACACCAGGTGGCTCAACTACCTCTGACTCCAGCTCCCAGGAATCTGGCCCCTCTGGCAACCACACTCACATGCACACACACAGGTAAAGATAAAACAGTTCTTTGAAAATAAAATTGGTGAAGAGAGCCAGCCAGAGGGATGGCTCATCAACGGAGGCTGTTTCTGCACCCAAACCCGTTTGATCCCTGAGACCTACGACCTACTGGTAAAAGGCAAGAATTCCCTGTTCAATTCAGAACCCAGCTGAACTCAGGTTTCTCTGGGTAGTCAGAACAGAACGAGGTTCCAAGGAGACAGACTGCCATCCTGAAAACTCAGGGACCCACATCGAAAGTGACATAGCTGCGTGAACTTACGGGACCCAAAGTGGTATTTCTGAAAGGAACTCACAGCTGCTTGCTAAGCACCATGGGAGAATGGTGACCAAAAAAGCCACTGGGCCTCACTGGAGTTCAGAGGGTCCAGTTGGAGGATGCAGGGGACAGTGACTGGCTGGAGTTAATTACATCCTTACGATGGCCAGAGTTTTCCATGAGGAAGAGGCCTGCCTTATAAAGCAGTGGGCACCCCACCACTAGAGGCATTCCTAAGGAGATTCAGGTCTCTTTCAAGTCATGCTACTCAAACAGCTTCCAAGACCCTGCTGCTGAGAGCCAGATGCAGCCCAAGTTTACCCTTTGCTGCAAGTGAACTGACCTCTCTGAGGCAGAATGTGTTCACACTGAAACCAAGTAGCATCTCCTGATGACCCACCAACAGATGCAGAAGTGAACGTAAGCTTCTCGGCAAACAGAGTGAGCACAGTGTTTATCGTGGTTACTGTCGTTTCCGTAGTAACGGTAACTCAGTTCTTGCTGTCTCTATACAGTCAGAGTAATAACAAGGGCTGTGCAGGTGGGGATCACACAACAGCAGCAGCTAGGAGCACTGGCTGCACACCAGCACTGTAACCAGCATAACCAAACATCAGCACTGTGACCCGCATAACCAAACATCAGCACTGTAACCAGCATAACCAAACATCAGTACTGTGACCAGCATAACCAAACATCAGCACTGTGACCGGCATAACCAAACATCAGCACTGT
>NW_021604638.1:8208357-8218412 GCF_004785775.1 Grammomys surdaster | reverse complement strand
AACCAAACATCAGCACTGTGACCGGCATAACCAAACATCAGCACTGTAACCAGCATAACCAAACATCAGCACTGTGACCAGCATAACCAAACATCAGCACTGTAACCAGCATAACCAAACATCAGCACTGTGACCAGAATAACCAAACATCAGCACTGTGACCAGCATAACCAAGCATTGCCATCACAATGAGGAAACTGAGGCACGACTGACAGAGGCTCTAGTCCAAAACCATGGGGAGGAAGTACAACATGGTAGATGTTAGTCACAGGTCTCCTCTTATTATGCTCTTATAAAAACTGTTTGGGGGCTGGAGAGATGGCTCAGTGGTTAAGAGCACTGACTGCTCTTCCAGAGGTCCTGAGTTCAAATCCCAGCAACCACATGGCGGCTCACAGCCACCCATAATGAGATTCGATGCCCTCTTCTGGTCTGTCTGAAGACAGCTACAGTGTACTCATAAATAAAATAAATAAATCTTAAAAAAAAAAAAAACTGTTTGGAAGATGCTAGCCCTGGGTGAGGAGAACAGCGCGTCACCACACAAGCCAGGGTGTGAATCTCCTCACCATCCTTCTACCCCGTGTGGTTTCACAGGTGGCCTGGGGTTCCAAGAAGGAAGGAAACAGGGCAGCAGGCTTGGCTTCTGCAAGCCACCTCATGCCTCTACCTCTTGCTTATACCAAGGTGGTATCCACAGATACAACTCTGAGTGACTTCATCCTGTCGACAAAGTAGGAGCAATCCTGCCACAGTACCACCACAGAGTACAACCCAGAACATGAGCTTCTGACACCAGATTCAGCCAGGCAACAGGCAAAGGTCATGTATGGTACAAAACTGCTTGCTTGCTTGCTTGTTCAGTCTCCCTGGGGTCCAACAAGGGCTTATGGGAAAACATAGAGAGGAAGACTGGAGGGCAGACATGCCATCCAAGTCCACCATTCCTGACCTTCTCCTGGGCTATGGGTCCCAGAGATGCCACTATAGCCAGGCTTCTAGTGTAGCTGGGTCTTCAGCCTCTACCTCAGGAAGGGAGCCTGAGACATACTCAGCAAAGGCTTCAGCCAGGACTCAGCTTGGGGGGCTCAGAGGGATAAGCCCTCTTTTCCCTGAGGATGTAAGCCCGAGGCTGCTGGTGCCTCATGGGGGAGCCACCTGAGGGAAGGGCTCACTGAGCTGGAAATTTCCAGGAAGAACAACTGGAGACACTGGCCTGAGCTGCCCCAGATAATTTTTTTTTTCCTAAAGCAGGCCCTGCCAGGAGTCCTGGCTGTTCTCCCCCCCCCCCTTTTTTTTTTTGAAAAAGCAAGTTTAAGTTAGGTTTTCCAGGTGTGGAGGTAGTTAATGACATAGAATGATAAATCAGATTTTCAGTCACCAGTGGAATGTATTCACCAGACTAGCATAAAGACAACGCTGGATGTGTTACTCAGAGATTCGATGAGACCCGTCACTGCCCTGGCGTTGCCAGATGCCTGAAAGCCAACGCAAGGCTAGGAAGCCATGCCAGCGTCTCCACAGAGAAAAGGGGGGCCTAGAAAGGAAAGGGTGCCAACCACAGACTAGACCAAACAGAGCAACACCTCTGCTTTCTGGGGCTGAGTATAGATTGGGTCTTCCTATGCAAGCTCTGCTCACAAGGTCCCTGTACCAGGCTTCTCTATCTAACTCAGAGGGCACAGCCCAAAAGTTCTGGTGTCCCCTCTAGTAAGGCTGAGGGTAACAGTAGGGTGCAAGTGGAGAGCATCTAAAGGTGCGTGGTTTATCAGCACGGCCCCCATTTGGCTCATATGTTTGAATGCTTAGTCACCAGGGAGCAGAACTGTTTGGGAGGGATTGGGAGGTGTGGCCTCAGGGAGCAGAACTGTTTGGGAAGGATTGGGGGGTGTGGCCTCAGGGGGAGATGTGTCCATGTGGGGTGGGCTTTGAGGTTGTAAAAGCCCATTGCAGGCTCTCCCCAGCCCCTCATCCCTCTCTCTCTGCCTGCTACCCTGGCTCAGGATGTAAAGCTCTCAGCTGCTTCTCCATGCTTGCCCCCACACTTCCCACCACGCTCATCAACGGACCCTCAGAAAGCTTTCTTTTGTCATTTGCCCTGGCTATGGCGTCTGTTCACAGCAACAGAACAGTGACTGAGACAAAGGGGAAGTGGCTCAATTGTAAACGTGAGGACCTATGTAAGCTTGGACTCTCAGCATTTGTGTAACAAAACCAGAGACAGCATGGTGATGTGAGCCTGTACTCCCAGCACTCGGGAGGCAGAGGCAGGCAAATCTCTGAGGTTGAGGCCAGCCTCGTCTACAAAAATAAAAATGGAGATCAATAGATGAAGACATTTGATACTGACCTCTGGCCTCCATGCACGTGCGTGTGAATACATACATGCACACATCCACATCACAAGTACATAACATCATGCAAACACACAAACACACACACCATACACACAGGCCAAAGAAAGAAAAATGAAGCAAGAAAACAGGAAGTGAAAACGTCTAGAAGAACTTGAAAAGATGTCCACCACAGCAGAGAAAGCCTTGACACAGACACACTCTATGCAAACTCCATGCAAATATCTTGAGCAATTCTATCCTGTGGGGATCCAGGGACCCAAGCCTCCAAGAAGAGCAGAGAGACAGAAACGGTAACATCAGCCAGACTCACAGCTCCTGGGCCCACTGGTGCAGGAGCAAGGGGTGCCAGCTGTTCAGGTCCAGTGGGGGCACTCTGCTCAGTGCAGACACAGCTGACCTTACCCAGTGTCCTCCCAAGCTATCCTCCTGTGGCCAGCTGTGGCTTTGCCTATGCAGGCCTGCTCTTCATCTGACAGTGACCACCAGTGGGGTACAGAGTGACTACACCTTAGCAAGACCGGCTGTGTCAAGATTCATGCTCCCTTAATCCATTTGTGGGCAGGGGGTAGGGCTGTTGTATTTGTGGCCCAGGTCTGAGGCCTATGGTCAGATCTTCTCAACCTTCAGAGGAGGACCAGTCTCTCAAGGAAGTCTCCACAAGGGTGACACCTCAGGCTCTATAGAGACAACACTCCAGAGACAACAGGAAAACTGCTGATACTTGGGGCACTCCTTGGACAGCTGCAGCAGAAAAACTGGGAGGGAGACAGGAAACAAGAGGGACTAGCCCCCAACACCAGCAAGCAAACCATCCTAGAGATAGTCGGGAAGAAACAGCAGCAAGGGGATGGACAGAAGACAGGACAGGACAGCACACAGTGACTCAGGAGACTGAGGAAGAAGGAGGGTGGAGAGTTCAAGGCCAACCTGGGCAACTTTACTGGAACCCTGTAGAAAAATAAGAGAGGGTGGGGTAGCTCAGTGATCAGGTACTTGTCTAGGATATGGCAGGTCCTGGGCTCAGGTCCCAGGAAAGACAGAGGCAGAGAGAGACATATATACTGCCAGATGGACAGAGCTCACATTATACACAGTAAGCAGAGGCAACTGAGCTAGGGTGATGCGATCATGTCAGACTGCAAACATGGCCTTTGAAGTGCTTCCTGAAGCTTCTTAAACCCAAGGACAAAGACTGCTCAACTGTAAGAGGGTGAAACACAGGTCAAACTAAGTCTGTGGCTAATCAGGGTTGAAGTAGACCTGTGTCAATCAAAATGGCTCCTGTTCACTGAAGGATCTTAGAAGTCCTTCCACTCATTCTCTATCCAGTCACTTACAATAACTAACACACTACCAATACGGGGAAACTGAGGCACAGAGCTTCAGTCACGTCTCAAAGAGGCACCTAGCAGGAGCTGAGAAGAAATAAAAACCCCATACCAGCCTCCTCCATGACAGCATCAGAGAATACTCCCCCATGTGTCTGCTCAGGTGTCAGCACGACCCCCCCTTGGCCCCCCCGGGTCCAATCCAGGCATACTCAGGTGTCAGCACAAGTTCCCCCAAACTGTTCAATCCATACAGAGTATCAGGGTGGTAAGCACCATCCCCATTGGGGAAGCAAACACAGCAGACTCCCTGGTCACGAGGCTAAAAGAAGGCAGACACAGAATAAAACAGGACCCTGGAAGGGGTGACCTGGGCACACCCCAGAGAAGGCGCTATGCGAGAACACAGGGAGATGCTTTCAGGGTAGGAGGGCCAGGAGCTAAGGCAAACAGCAGAGGCTGGAGCTGGAGCTAGAGCAGCCTCGGACAAGGCAGAGGGCAGGATTAGCAAGCAGCCAGCCCTGGGCAGGCTCCACGGGGGAGCCAACAGGACTTCTTCACCAACTGGAATGGACGGAGGGAGAGTTAGGGGACATAGATAACCCAAGGTTTGGCCTGGGAAATCACCAGGATGAAGCTGATTCCTGGAATGGAGACAGAAGGTAGGACAGGAGGAAACCATTCTGGGGAAGATGAGAGCCAGCATGCAGGGAGGCGGGGCTGTGAAGAGCTATGGATGGTCTCGCTTGTTCCTTGACTATTTGCATCTATTGTATTGCTAGTTCCTCAACCTAGAACTGACCTTAATACTTGAATGTAATTAAAATGGTATAAAAGCATAAAGGAAGAGGGGGTATAGGATAGGGAGTTTCTAGGGAGGGGAAATAGGGAAAGGGGATGACATCTGAAATGTAAATAAATAAAATAGCCAATTTAAAAAAAATATCTATGGATGGATATAGCTGTGTTGCTCCTAAATGTCTACCAGCCAATGAGCGGACAGTAAGGCCCAGCCCAGCTTACCGGGGAGTACTACTCAGTCATAAAAATGGAAGGAAGTATGAACCCAGGCACAGTGTGAGGCACACCATACCAAGTGAAAAAAAGCCAGACACACAGGAATAAGATCTGTGACACGAGATCCTTGTAAGACGCACCAATGGGAGACTCAAGGCCCAGGTTGGAATCTGTTACTCCAGCTGTGGCTGCAAGGCTGTGTCAGCCGCCAGGACAGAACAGAGCCGCAGCAAGGGCCAGGTACCATCAGCAGACAATCAAAAGGTCCAGTATCACCCCGCGTTCCCATTAGGGTCCTGCTTGCTACATATCAAGGCATCCCCCCAACTCTGAATCATCTCCCTGGAAACACTGATGGGAAACTCAATAAAGCTTGAAAATGCCAACTGTCTATCCTGAGCCCGGGCTGAGGAGCCAAAATAGAATGTTCCGGCTATTCTTAGGCAGTGTTCAAGTTCAGCTTTTGGGGCTGTTCCCAAAAGGCTTTCACTGTTGCCTACTCCTCCCCCACCCCGGGCTCCCCAACCCTGCAGCCTGTACCATCGGGAGTTCAGCGGGAACAAGGAGCCTCATAGAACGGAGGACATCTGCGAGAACGTGTTTGCATGGCTGAGGGGACAAGCTGGGGTTGGAGTCAGCTGCTGGGCTCACAGGGTCATCTTTTAGAATGCCCTGGAAACTGTGAGCAAAGGAGGCCCCCCAGGAGGGTGTAAAAGGCCCTCGGCCCTGCTGCTTGCTGATACAAATGTTCCAGTGGCAGAAGCCAAGGCAGGGACACTAAGCAGTTGTCTGTCAGGGAGCTTGCATGTCCCCACAGGAATCTCAGGCCCCGCTGGCTGGTCCCTAGCAGTCTCCAGGCTCCCAATACATGCATCGGGCGGAGAGAGCAGCAGTGTACACAGCTGTCAAGAGGGCAAGGCCAGACCTCCACCACTTCCTGTGGGTGCTTCCTGCAGAGGCAGCCAGTGGTTTGCCCCAGCTGCCTCCATCTTCCTGGGGCGAGAGCCCTGTGTGACTAAACCCCAGGCTCTAGAGAAAAAGGAACAAACAGGCCTCAGGTCTACCAGGCTCTGAGGCCGCACAGGTCTTCCCACCCGGGTTATTGACACATATCACAGAACCTGCTTTCTCTCTGAACGCTCCTGTGACCCCAGACTTGGTCAAGACCCAGAAACCAAAGAGTGAGCAGTTTGGTTCAGCTCTCGGGCTGTAAGTAGGGTTTTTCCTCAAGGGTCAGATGTTCAAGGCTTAGAACCCAGAAAAGTAGACTAACCACTGAGTCATGAAGCCATCGGGGTTCTCAGGCCTCATTTAGGGAGCTGACAAGGCCTGCAGACTTCACCCCTAAGCATGGGGGCAACTGGGCATGCTTGGACTTCAGAGCCGGGGTAAGACTCTAGAAAGAGACTGGTCAGCAGCAGCAGCAGCTCACGTGCTCTGGGGCAGCCATTTACTTCCCTTCTCTGTGTCCCAAAGGAAGGTCTCATCGGCCCTCCTGACTACTCTGCAGGGCGTGTGCACTCACTTCATAACAAACCCAGAAACGCTACTGTTACACGTTGTGCACCACAAAGGAGAAACTGAGGCATAGGAGTGGCATGACTTACTCAAGAGTTGGCGCTAAGAAACTCCACAGGTGCAACTCCGCCACAGGCAGCCATGACTACAAAGCCCAGCACTAACGCAGGCCCGCTGAGGTGCTTGACAGGGCCAGAGTGCACAGCCAGGCTTGCCAGCAGCCCCAGATCCTCCTGCTCACTTTGGTTTGCCTTAGGGGTGGGGAGGTTGGGATTTCTTCCCCAACTAGGAACTAGTGTGAACTAGGAACTAGTGTGAATGCAAAACAAAAGGAGGGGAAACAGACTGAGGGCCACAACCTCCAAGGGATAACTCACGCTCCATGGCCAGATCAACCTGCAGCTTCTGAGCCCAGACTGTCCACTGCCCATCCAACTCACTGAAGCCCCAGGAGGATGCAGCTGAGCTTCCTGTGGATTCCCTAGAGGTCCAAGCAGCCATAGCTGGAGGAGGCACAGGGAGAGCAGAGCCCCACTCCCACAGCTTCTTGCGCTAATACAGTGTCCTGGGTGGGCTAGAGAGGCGGCTCACTCCTGCTGTGCATGCAAAAGGATCTGAACTCAGGATCTGAGCTCGGTCCTCAACACTCACGAAGAAGCCAAGTGTGGTGACACACCATTGTAATCACCGTGGGGAAACAGAGACAAGAAGACAGGTTCCTGGCGCTCAACAGCCAGCCAGTCTAGCACAACGGAGAGCCCCAGGTCCCACTAAGGTGCTCTATCTCAAAAACAGGTAGAAGGCTCCTAAAGAATCACCCGAGGTTGGCCTCAGGTGCCTACGCACACATACCCCAACACACACACAAGAATCATGACCCCAGCAGTGCTGACAGCTCCAGGATCCTGTCAGCTCAGATACTCAAGGTCACTTACCTTCTCCAGCACAAACTGAGGGTCAACATTTCCCCCAGAACCTTCCTTACCCTCCCCCTAGTTCATGGGACACAGACATAGGTAGCCCCTGTGAGCAGGTTCATGAACGATTCATGGACGGTCAGTGGGATTAGCCTGCCAGCAGGAAGCCCAAGAGTCAGCTATCAGACAGGCCTTGGGACAAAGTCAGGGTTTGGCAGCAGCCAACAGCCATCATTTGTAAAGGCTGGGAAGCCAGGACCAAGCAGATGGGGACAGGACCATCCATGCAGCTTGGGACCTGCCCAACTGTCGATTCTGAAGCTGAGGATGAAGCTGTCAAGGGTCAGATTGGCCCTGGACCGCTCCAGCAAGACCAGGCCAAGGTGGCTAGCAGGGAAGATGACAGCAGGTGCATGGTGGCTGTGCCAAGTCATTCCAGGCCCCTGACAAGAGCCCAGGTTTTGGTGCCAGCCTGTCTGTCCTGCCTTGGGGCTGTGGCATATGAGCTCCAGTAACTGGCTTAAGGTCCAAGTCTGAGTAAAAAGTAATTGGTTCAGGAGCAGAGCACCTGACACAGATCTCAGCCAATCAGAACTCAGTCCTGCTCTGTACACTATCATTGGAGTAGAGCAGAATGTGGGGCCCCATTTTAGCCAATCAGAGCACAGCACTACCCAGTGGCTAATGACCAACTCAAGGGAAATGCGATGGTCTAAGGAGGTTGGAAGATGATCAGAGGTCTAAGCCAAAGTTTCCCATGATTGGCTAATATCAAACCACATGACTCATATCCAAACCATTTATAATACACCATTTCCTTAGCCACAGATGGCTGGCCACAGCCGGAGTGACTCTCGGGCTGTCCATCAGAACTCCAAGAGAGAGACTCACTGTCTCCTGCTGACTTTAAACTTGACAGGGTGTGAGTCCAGATGCCTACAGCCATCTGCTGCCTTGCTAGAGATGAAGTTGGTTGTGGAAGCCCAGAGAACAGCAGAGGAAGAGACAGAAGCTGGTCTAGCCTGGCCCAGGGCCAGCTCTGCCACTAGACGCCACAGCTCCTTAAAACTAACAGTGTCCCTTGTCAGTGGCGGCCTGGAAGAGCCCACCACGTTTGCCTGGGGGCAGGTCCACGTTTGCTCAAGGGAGTCTCACCTTGAGCAGGAGCGGGTACTTGCAGATCCTCTGGATGGGGGACAGCAGGTAGCCCTCCAGAGGGATGTCTGTGGTCTTCCGGCCTCCCAGAAGCATGCAGCTCTATAAAGGGACATGAGACCATCATTAGTAGAATACAGAACGACACAGGAGCGTGGAAACTCTCAGAACACAATGCGGTTAAGTACTCGGGAGCAGCTCAGTGACTCTAGGAGAGGGGCAAATTCTAGAACTCTGTAGAAATCTTTATGGGGCCCGCATGTCACGGCCTGAGGTCTGATCTCATTCATACCATAATCAATGTTGCTGACTGGGGTCACCCCACACACTGTACCTCGGCAGTTAAGACGGACCACAGAACTGTAGATCCAAAAACATTGACTGTGAAGCTTTTTACAGACAATTTCACCATTCTGGTCTAGAGAAATCACACACACACGACAGTCAAACTGCCTTATTTAGGCTGACCAAACCTGAGAAGCACTAAATAGCCATCTGTTGGAGAAGGAAATCATCTGTGTATTTGCTTAAATTGGTTTGTAGCCGATTCATACAACAGCACCCCAAACATCAGGGAACATGGGAGAACCAGGAATACAGCAACACAAATAAACCCCAAAACTTACTGGAACAAGAAAGAAAAAGTTATGCACAGGACAAGCCTATTTATAAACCTTCTAAAGGCGTGAAAAGGAAATCCAACTGCTATCTGGTTTTTTGTTCTTTTGTTTGATTGTTTTATTTTCATGTGTATATATGTTTGTCTGCATGACTATATTCCATGTAAATGTCCCTGGAGGCCAGAAAAGAGCCTTAGATTCCCCTGGACCTAGGATCACAGGCAGTCCCAAAACTCTGGTCCTCTGGAAGACCAGTATGAACTCTAAATTGCACCTCCATCCCAAAATCGCAATTTATGAAGAAAAAAAGCAAGAATAAGCAGAGACACCCCAGATTCCAACAGGCTAGGAACTGAGAATCGTACTTCTAAAATGAAGTCCTGGTGGTGGCCTGGAGAAGCCTATAAGCCTATAACCAGGACTCTGCAATGGTTAGCAAGCTCCCGTACACACTCAGCTCAGTCTAGACTGATCTACCCAGTACCACTACCACCAGCAGCCCTGCCTCCAAGCAGAGCCCTTGCCTCTGCTCATCCTGTGCCCAGCCCACCAAGCCTTCTCCTGCCCCAGGACTGGAAAACAGCCAGAGACTGACCCCCAGCCAGCCAAGCCCTGGAAACTGTTACAATTTCAGCTCACAGCTCAGGTGTCTGGTTTTTAACTCCAGAACTAGTAAGTCACAGACAGGGGTGGGAGGTGGTAGTGTGTTAACAGGTGTGCATGCTCCTGTGTGTGTGTATGGAGGCCAGAGGTCAACGTTAAGTTGTTGTCTTCTGTTGTATTTACTTATTTATTTTTGAGATACAATCTCACTATGTGGCCCTGGCTGTCCTGCAAATCACTATGTAGACCAGGCTGGCCTTGAACTCACAGAGATCCACCTGCTTCTGCCTCTGCTTCTGCCTCTGACTCTGCTTCTGCCTCTGACTCTGCCTCTGCCTCTGCTTCTGTCTCTGACTCTGCCTCCTAAATCCTGGGATTAAGGGCTATCACATCTGACTGAGCCTGGAGTTCAATGAGCAGGTGAGGCAGGCTGGCCAATGAGCCTCAGTGATCCACCTGCCTCTGCCTCCCCAGCACTGGGGTTACAAGTGTACACCACCACGCCTGGCTTTCCACACAGCTGCAGGGTTACAGGTGTGC
>NW_021604638.1:8148191-8208347 GCF_004785775.1 Grammomys surdaster | reverse complement strand
CCTGGCTTTCCACACAGCTGCAGGGTTACAGGTGTGCACCACCATGCCTGGCTTTCCACACAGGTACAGGGGTCAACCTACGGTCCTGACTTCCTTTATTATCTCCCAGCCCCTCTCAAGACTCCTCCACCTAGTGCTAACACAGTAGGCAATTGATTCCACGTCACAGGCAATGTCCTCCCCTTTTGAGGGGCTCTGACATGAGAACTCACGTTGTAGATACAGGAAGCATGAATTTCATGTCTGAGGTTGGCGGTCTTGGTACTGAGTATAGAGTAGAAACACAAAGACAGCATCACCAACACCTCAGCCTTCCCCCTCTGCAGAAAGAAATGAACCTGGCCTCCCTGGAAACAGGACCTCCTCCTACAGTTTACCGTGATCTCAGTAGGGTTAGAGACAAAGGCATACAGCCCCAGGAACGAGTGTGCCTGCTGTCTCCTATTTCCCGTGGGGAAATCATCCACCCGGAGTTGGCCTGAGGACCAGGGATGCCCAAGTGTCCTCAGGGGATCATCACAGGCTTCCTTCTCTGAGAAGCACAATTCTGCACCCTGGATCCTGGCTGCGGCTGCCCACACACCCTCAGCCTCTGCATCTGTCCCTGGCACAGGCGAGGGGTCCTGGCTGCGGCAGCTGGGTAATGCCAGACCCCACACTGCACACGCACACTTGGGCCTTTGTCCTCACCACAAGCTTCCTGGGTGATGTCAGCTCCAGGCAAAGAAGAACCCACAGCCAAGGATGAGAGGACTTTCCAGAAGCCCTTCAGATTCAAACAGGATGATCACAGCCACACCTGTCCCAGTGCTCCAAAACCCACACTTGGTCTTGCTTTCCCTTTTCTTCTCTGAGACAGGGTCTCATGTACTCCAGGCTAGCTGTGAGCTCACTGTTAGGAAAGGGTGACTTTGAACTTTCTAACTCGCCTGCCTCCAGCTCCTGAGTCCTGGGATTATAGGCATGCAACTGTATGCCCGGCTTCTGTGGTGCTAGGTAGGGAACCCAGGGGTGAACACATGCTGGGCAGGGGTGAACACACGCTGGGCAGGGGTGAACACACGCTGGGCAAGCACTCTACCAACTGAGCTACACTCCAGCCCTCTTTACTTTCATTTGGAAGGAAAGTGAGCAAACACTCAGACCATGTTCACTGCTCTCCTGCCTCCTCCAGGTCTGGAGACAGAATTCCTCAAAACCCCTGTTGACCCATGACGCTCAGATGAGTGTTGGCCCATGGCTACCCTAGCCCACACTCACTTCCTGGGTGTAGATCACACTTTGACCCATGGCTTTAGAGAGCACACTTGACTGAAGAGACTCCAGTCCCCTCCTCCAGCACAGTTCCTTCCCTGCACTCCAGGCTCCAGGTTCCCCTGCACACCTTGCCTTGCCCGAGAAGGCCGTCCTACTCACTTGGCCTGCCTGCTCCCTCACCATCTGAGGACAAGCTACTCCAGTCTGGAGGAGTCCTATGATACTTTTAATTGTCAACTTGGCACAGCCTAGAATCACCTGTGGAGACTGTCTAGATCAGAACAGCCTTTGGACATGTCTGTGGGGGGTTGTCTTGGCTGTGCCAATTGATGTGGAAAGACCCAGCCCAGGGTGGGCAGCACCACTCTCTGTCTTGTGGCCCTGAATGTCTAAGAGTGGATACGAGTGGTATGCATGCATTCTGCCATCCTCAGTACCACGTCTCGTTCAGGGAACTTAAAGCTACAGAATATACCTTTGAGGTATACCTGGACTGCCTCCATGAGGGCAGGGACCTCTGTCTGCCTTGTCCACTACCCAATACTGATCCTCTCAGGATGACAGGCTCTCAACAAAGCCACCGACTGAATTCATGAATTGACCATTTAATAGACACAGAAACACTGAAAGCCAAAGTCCCCAAGACCTTCCGCAAGTGAACAGCCATCTCAAACAGAGAGCCAGCCTGTCTGTTCCCGGCACAGTCACCTCCCATGGCATCCATGACAGCTCTTTTGCAGGTGGCCAGAAGCTGTGAGATGCCAGCAAGGAGGGAGACAGATGGTACTCGTACAACACCCCACACGCCTCCCTGTCTACACAGCCCCCGGGCAGCTGCTGCCGGAGCGTGGCAGCCTGGCCCACCAGAAAGGCTGCCTGAGAAGGAAGTGGGGGACTCCTCCTTAACAATGCAACCTCACTTCCCTGGCTTCTTCCTGCCCTGCTGGGACCCCTGCAGAGTCCAGGAGTGGATCCTGAGCAGCAGGGACCAGAGAAGGACAGAATTGCTCTGAGACCAGGCAGAGCCCAGGGCAGAGTGACCTCCCAGTCTCTGCGTTCTGCCCAGACTGTTTCATGAACACAAGAACAAAGAGCAAAGTTCAAAGGTCCAGATGGCAGGAGTAAGGGAGGCCTGGCCACGAAAGCTTGATGGAGTGGAGACAAAAAATGGAAGAGTTGGCCAATTCACCTCCGAGAACAAACCGGTGAGGGAATCCCGTGATGTTGGCATCAAAGGCCTGGGGATGCTTGGTAGGAGGCTGTGCAGAGAGGATGATGGCTCAGGGGGTGCAGGGCGGGAGGGGGGAACCCTGTGGTGCAGGTTAGATGCCTGTGAGCCTGGCAGAAGCTCCTCAGCTACACCACTGAACCGTTCGACTCCATGAGCTGAGCTCTACTGCCATGGGAAAATGGCAGCACAGAGCGGAGTGTCCCTGGCCAACGTGCAGGGACTCAGAGGTCAGAGTACAGGACTGGTCCCCTGACAAGCTCTCCTTTCAAGCACAGATCCCAAGATTCATTTGGCATCACTGAGTCCTCAAATCTGCTATTGCCAAAGGATGGGGGGAGGGGGGTGGTACCCCAATGTCTTCTCAGACATTTTAGCTGACCACAGGGCTGACCTTTATAAAGCCTACGTTCTACCAAGCACTGTGGCATAGATCTGTTACCCCAACACCAAGGAGGCTGAGGTGGGAATTATCACAGTGTGGGCTACAGAATAAGATCTGTATCAGTAAGTGGGAGGCGGGGCAAGCAAGATGGCTCAGCAGCTGAAGGGCTTGCTGTACCAGCCTGAGAACCTGAGTTCGATCCCCAGAATCCACTTTGATCCCTTACTTTTATTTGAGGCCAGAAGTTGGAAACTGACTCTAACCTGGCCACTGCCTGATTCTGTAAATAGCCCAGGGAAATCCCCAGATGGGAACTCCGTGGGCAGCTCAGGTGGGCTGAAGACAAAGCGGGCAGGGGGGCAGAGCACTTACCAGGAGGAAGGCACGCACAGCAGGGACCTTGTTGAGCTCCACCAACAGGCGCAGGGCCTTCTCATGGTTGCTGCAGTACTCCTCATACACACAGAACTTGTCCTTCTGCAAGACAAGGCACAGATGTGAGACTCGGGACACAGGCCGAGGCAGGCAGACACAGGTGGATGGGGCTCCCCAGGGTCTTACAGAGGACACAGGCTCAGGCGTCTAGATAAAGTGGTCCAGAAGAAGCTCTAACTTGCTTCAGGACCAGGTCCATTGTTTCTGGCAGCCTGTGTAATCCTCTGGGAATCAGAAGAAGCACACCTAGGATGTGCACTGAGCAAGGGGACCCAGACCTGGACACCAGCTCTGTGTTTCCTGCTGTGAACCTGAGGTCCCTACAGGAATCCCATGCCTCAGTGTCCTCAATAGCAAGGTGGTGCTAATAAATATCAGGAACTTGTTGCAACAGGAGGCTACCTCAGTTGACCTCTAGGTGATTCTGAGCCCAAAATGGGACTCCTTCCAGCCCAGAGGTCACCTGAAGTTCACCAGGTCCCTACCCAGTCATATTTCAGACCTGGACAGAACAGTGCCCTCTTAGCAGGAAGCTTTCAGCTAAGCATTCTCTACTCCAAAGGGTCAAACCCAGAATTGGTCAAACCCCAAACCAGGATGTCCTGAGTAGGCCCCTTGGGGACAGAGGCCTGCAAAGCCAACGCCTCAGATAAAGGATGGATCAGAGACCCCAGAAGGCTAAGGAAGGAAGAGGTCGGTCTGCAGGGCAAGCTGCTCATCCTGTGTCTGAGGCGGCTCCGCGGTCCATGTTTCCTACAGAGGGTACAGGAAAGAGGAAGCCAGAGGAGGAAGATGGGGGAAGGAGACAAAAGAAAGAGCAAGAGGGGGACCGTTTCCTCCACAGGCGCCTGGGAGGGAAACAGAAAAGGGAAATGAAGGAAGGATGGGGGTTTCCAATGAACAGGAGCCTGGCACACTCACGCTGGTTCCTCAGATCTGAGCACACATCCTGAGGAACAGCACCCACAGCCAGCGAGCAGTAACAGCCACATCGGGTATGGGCCGAGCACTGGTTTAAGGCCACTGTGTTCTCTAGTGAGTGTGGACTGTCATTGTTCACCATTATCTCACAAGGTCACAATGCTGACCCAACTGCCCAAAAAGCAAAGACAAAATCTCATGTCATAGCTCCTGGTGGTGCAGGCCAGTGGTCACGGCATGGGACAAGGATGGCAGCTGGGGGCAATCAATGCCCAGGGTAGAACGCTCAAGCCACAAACGCACAGGCTGAGCTCTGAGGGACCCCAGAGCGTCATGAGGAGGCACACCTAGCACACATTACCTGAGCAGCAGTGACCCTGGCCAGAGAGCTTGGCTTCCCTAAACCTCGGTTTCTATGAATAACAGATTCCCGACACCTGTGTGAGCAGAGACCAGCCTGGCACAGGGTAAACACTGCAGGGCACTTGGGTACCCTCCAAGGAGTGGCCATGAAAAACAAGCAATAAACACACACTGTTGGGAAAGTACCAACATTAAATTTTTTTTTAATAAAGCCACAATTACTCGGCATACACATATACTTATACCAAGGGGTGAACCCGGACCATCTGGCCATTACATACTCGAAGCAGCTACTGTGCACAGAACCACGTGGATTTCAGGAGACCCAACCTCTACCTGCAACCTATGCAACCCACTGAGAAGCAAGGGTCAGGAAGGTTTAATGCGAAATGCCCCACATAGGATCGTATGTTTAAATGCTTGGTCTCCGGCTGGTGTTTTTGGAGACAGATTGTAGAACCTTTAAAAGGCAGGGCCTGGGCAGAGGAATCAAGTGGCCAGGGATGGGCCTTGTTGCCTATAACCTCCTAGGCAAAGCTCAACTTCCTGATCTACCATGCACTGCCCATCAATGGTGGGCCTCTCCCCAACAGCGACTCCCCCGATAGTGAACCAAAACAGAAGTTTCTACTTAAACTGCTTTCATCTGGTATTCTCTCTCAGCACTGTGAAAAGTTGCCAAGAGGCAGCCTATCAGAGAGCTCCCTGTCCTAGCAACGGTGGCCAACAGGTGCCCTGAAGAAGGCATGGTGTTCTGAGAGAGAGATATAGGCTACCTCAGCCATTGTAAGAGATACACCTATGCACTGCCACCACTACCCTCTAAGGATGAAACCATCATTTGGGAAACAGACCAAGGATAGAGAAAAACGATCCAAAAAATGTCATAGGGACGCCTGGATCTAGCCACACCTGAATCCAAATGTACATCCCAGAAGTGCCACTCACGGGCACCCAAAAAAAAGTGCTTTCTTCACTGAAGCTGGCTTTTGTTGAGGCCAGTCGGCAGCACCAGATCCCCTAAAGCTGAAACTACAGGTGGCTCTGAGCCGCTGACTGGGTACAACCAGTCATATTCTAAGAAGAAAATGTAAAGCCTCAAGGCTCAAATATAATGAAGTAACGGCTCCCTGTCTACCTCCACCTCCACCACAAGGAGCCAGGCCAGAGGACAAGGAAGGTCGGATTCTTCCCACATGTCGACTCCAGTCAATGGCAATGAAGCTGGAGCTTGCTGGCAAGCACTCTGAGGACCCCTAAGGACTCAAGAGACAGAGAACTGTGATTGATTAGTAATGTCTGCCACAGGTGCAGAGAGGGAAGTAAAGGACAGGATACTCTACCTCTGATGGTCTCAGCCTTCCAGAAGGACAGGCCTCAAACTTGTTGCCTGGAGCAGCTAGCAATAGCCAGTAACACTGTGGTGGTTTGGATAAGAATGGCTCCCACAGGCTCACAAGATTTGAATACTTAGTTACCACTAAGTGACACTACTTGAAAGGGTTAGAAGGTGTGGCCTTGTCGGAAGAAGTGTGTTACTGGGGATAGACTCTCAGGTTTCAAAAGCGGAAGCCATTCCCTCTGTTGCTGTCCTCTTGCTGCCTGTGGATCTGATGTAGAGCTCTCAGCTCCTCCTGCCCATGTCTGCCTGCATGCCACCATGCTTGCCGCCATGATGGAAACAGACTAAACCTCTGAAACTGTTAGCCAGCCCCAACTGAACGCTTTCCTTTATGAAAGTTGGTATGGTCATGGGTCTCTTCAGAGCAATAGAACACTGAGTAAGATAGCAACCTCGCTCCCCTCCACAAACCCAGCAAGTTCAGTCACCCACTGTCCTCACATCAAGATGGTCGGCCCACAGCCCAGGCCTCGGTCTGCAGATTTGGAAGCCCTACTCTTAAGTACCAAGTCCCCAGGTGTGGCTTGTTTCTTCCCAAGGGTCAGAGGAGCTAAGTGTTCTGACAGAAAGGAATGAACAGACACACGAATGTACACACAGATGTGGTGGGTGGGGACATATATCAGCGGGCTAAGAAAAAGACCCAGCCATGAACACTGTCACAGCGAGGAGAAAAGCCAGGAGAAGGAACCATCAGCTCCAAACCACAACCAGGAAAACTCTAGGCCTGAAGAAGGGCAGGAAGCAGCTGGGTCATAAAGATTGGAGAAGGCCAGTTCCACCCTCAAGGGTCCCCAACCTGTCACCTATTCACACATTCTGTAAGCAGAAAGCCTCCACAGGATTCAAACTCACCACCCCACAGCTGACCACAGTTCTCAAAACAAAACCCAATGCCCTGGCCTTGGCTAAAAGACCCACAGGGCCTGGTCCCACGCTGTCCCATCTCTCCCCACTGTTTGCTACATGGTAGCTTTGGGGCCTCCCTCTGCCTTTGGCTAGCCAGAACACCTTCCCTCGAGGCTACCCTACCTCCTCCCTGGAAGAGGGCCACTTGGTACATGTATAAACTCAAGCTTCACATGCACAACTGGTCACTATACAGTGCACGTCCCTAATACTGCATGGGTCACTATATCTGGATGCTTACCTGAAAAGTCACTCTGTCTTGTGATCCTGTTTGTGACATCCTGTGAGCCTGACCCTGAGTGGCCCCCAGAAGGGTCCTGGTCACCTGATGACCCCCAGCCTCTCATATCCACCATCATATCATCTGAATGATTCCTGGCACCGTGCCTGGCACTCAGATCTGTATTTCAGGAGTTGGTGTTACTTTCGACAGCAGCAGATTCCAGTGTCAGAATGTCTCAGGCCTAATCCCAGTTGTGACACTGACTAGTTAGCTAAACTCAAACTTAGGCTCTCTGGGTCTCAGTTTCCCCATCTGTAAAATAGATGGGGTGACAGTAACTATCTTCAAAGGCTATTGTCAAGTTTTGAGACACAGGGTCCCACTCTGTAGCCCAGGCTAGCCTTATATTCACTTCACAATCCAGGCTGGCCTCATGCTTGAGGTAATCCACCTACCTTAGCTTTCCCAGTGCTGGGAAGACAGGTGTGTGGCACCTTCCTAGCAATCCTTCAGTTTTAGTATATGTGGAGCTGGCATGCGTGGCACACTTAGAACAGCACCCTGAACAGAAAAGGGGGCCATTTGGTGCTCGTCTATGTAAATTCAATAAACAGTGGTTGGCTTGCGGGGTGTGGGTTCTTTCTAAGACTGAGTAGGTGACAGGGGATGTGTAGCCTGGTCAATTCCTACTCCCTCAGTCTAGATGCTGCCTGGGGTCCCCATGGATGTAAGGATGAGGAACAAAGCTGGATTTGGCCTTTGGGGCGAGAGTGTTACGTCTGTGGGACCACCAGGAATAGCACAGCGCAGTTCCCTCACACCGGCAACCAAATCCCTGCTAAGAGCCCCAGGGCTAAGAGATCGGCTGTCTGCAGAGTGGGACCCCTTCACTGCCACTGTGCACAGCCCCCAAGGCCACCCCAATTCTGGCACCCTCCCAGCTGGGACCAGCTTAGGTCTAGACAGGTGTGGCACTGTATCAGCCTCATCAGCTGCCCACCACCACCACCATGAAGCCACCTGCGCACCTGCCTCCAGCTAGTAAAGCTCCCGAGCTGTGGTGACTCACGCCCTCCCTCCCTGAGCATGGGGGCAGAGAGGGTAAAGAAGGAGCCACATTTTAAATTAAAACATGATTTGAAATTAAAAACACTGACTCATCCCGAGTAGCCTGGGGGCTGCTCTCTCGGCTGCTGGCACTGCCTGGAGAAGAGGTTCAGCCAGGTGTGTGGTAACGCTGGTGTCTCCTGCCTCCTCTATTTCCTAAGACACAGTACCCCAGGTTGGCCAAGAACTTCCCACTCCCCCTACCTCAGCCTCCTAGACACTGAGATGACAGACCTGCACCCCACACAGAATCTTCATGTGGCCTTGGTCTGAGGCAGGTGGATGAGTCTCTGGTTGGATTTGTGAACAGGAGCTTTCTGGATACTCACACTGTCGCCTGAGCACCTTCTGTCTACCGCAGCCGCTGTCCACCGTCCCCTCCAGCAAGGACACCACACACCTTGCTAAGTATGTTTACTTGAGGTTTTTAAATGAAACGATTTTAAAAGGATTTCACAGTAACCCCAGCAGGCAGATGCAGCAAAGGCCTCAACCTCAGAGCATGAATCCATAACCTGAAGAGCTGGTTTTAGGTCCAGATCTGTTGTCACATGTAGTGACAACCTTGGGCTTACCCTACTGTCATTTGCTGGCCCATGGAGCAGGCAGATGAGCATGGGCTAGTCTCTTATTTCTTTTCTCCTTTTCTTTAAAAAAAAAAATTATTTATAGTTGGAAGTGGTGGCCCTCACCTTTAATCTCAGCACTCAGGAGGCTGAGGTAGGCAAAGCACTGAGTTCAAAACCAGTCTGAGCTACATAGTACATTCCAGCCAGGCAGAGCTACACAGTGAGACCCTGTCTCGAAAAAGAAAAGAATATGAAGCAAATTCTTATGTATTTGTAAACGTGTGTTGCCCAGACAAAGCAACACACGTATACAAATGCCCATGACACGTATGTGGAGCTCAGAAAGCAATCTATTGGAGTCAGGTCCCTCCATCCACCATATGGGTCCTGGGGACCAAATGACAGTTACCACACCCCGCAGCAAGTACCCATAGGGACAGACCATCAAGCCATAAGGTCTCTACTCCTGTGTGGCCAGTATTATACAGGGAGGCCTGCCAAGGGGCAGCTTAGAATGCTCTAGATTCTTAACAGTCCTAATGCTGTGACCTTTTACAGTTCCTCATGTTATGGTGACACCCAATCATAAAGTTATTTTTGTTATCACTTCGTACTGTGATTTTGCTACTGTTACAAATCATAAGTAAACATCTGTGCTTTCTGATGGTCTTAGGTGACCCCAGTGAAAGGGTTGTTCTCTGGGCTACAATCCACACGCTGAGAACCACTTTTCTAGACCAACAAAGGGACTGCTGTGGCTGGATGAGGGGTTACAGTCCAGGAAGTGGCAGGCCTGCAGGGATGTGGGGATTCTTCTTCTGGTGAAGTGGAGCTATGTAAGTTCTAGAAGAAGAGAGAAGCAAGCAAGTTTGTGTTTCCAGGGGGTCTCTAGCAGCTCAGAGGAGAGTTTCCAAACTCTTCACCCAGGGTGGAAGAATGGGGCCCAGGGGCTCACATAAGTCACCAAGAGTCTAGAATGAGGTCTAACAGGCTGAGGCCGGGGATCTGTGTACAAGACCATGCCCCATTGACTCCTGGAAGGTGGCTGAGAGAACCAGACGCACACAAAGGCCATGACAGAGGCAGCGCTGACTGAATACTCAAACTCCAATCCCCATATTTACACAGCAACCATTCTCACACATGAACCCATCTCTCTGAGACCTATACTTACAAATTTCAAGAAAACATTCCCAAGTTCGTGCTGAGACTGAGGCTCAGGGTGTAAGCAGTACTCCAGGGCAGCCAAAAAATCCTTATGGACCTCCAAGATGTCCTCAATGTTGGAGAAGAGGATCTAGAGAGGACCAAAAGGCCAGAGTCAGTCAGGAGCATGGAGCGGGGCCATTCCCGGAACAGCTGCACCCCAGAGTGCATGAGCAAGCATCAAAGGTTGAGGTTCCCCTGGGCCAGGCAGCTGCTGTTGGCTGTGATCCCACCAGCAGCAGGTGTGCAGGCCAGTAGCGGACCTGGGCTGGATTGTCACACTCAGTGGTAGCATCCAATCTCCACAAGCAAGAAGCCGTTCCTGGCCCCAATTTACCCCTGAGAACTAGAGGCTCAGAGAGCAAGAGTTGACATGCCAGCCAGAGGCAGAGTATCAGAGCATCACCCTGTATGATAACACCCGGAAGCTTCTGGCATACACAGCCACAGGGCAACATGCACCAATAACCATGCTCCCATGGCCCTGTTCCCACAATAGTTTGTGGTGAAAGGGGAGGGCCAGGGACCAGAGCCTACTCCTCAGTTCCTCACAGGCCTACAGCAGTCTGAAGCCCACTCCCTCCTCTACCCCAGTGAGGGCTGCATGTCACCACTGTTCACCTTCCCTTCTGCCTACTTCAGCTTGCACGGTTGAACCTGGTCATGTTGAAGGTAACATTCTAGACCTAGCAGCTGTACTGACTTTGAGAAAGGGCTGCAATACTGTCTGTCCCTTGAGGGTACACCCAAAAGAGACAAGAAATGCCCACTCAAAAGGCATATTCAGAAATGGTAACAGGGCCAAAGTGGAAACACCTCAAATCTTCATTCCTAGGAGAACAGAATGGTCCTAGGAGCCATTGGACCTAGGTCCCCGTGGTTCATTAGAGAATGAATGGTCCCCGTGTGGAACATTAGAGAGACAGGGAGCAGCATGGACCAGGACTGCGCCCTGGAATACAAACGAATCTCACAGATGCAGGATGACAAAAGACACCAGACCCAAAAGAGCTCACGGTCATAAAGTGAGAACAGACAGAAACAGGACTGGGTGTGGCAGTGCACACCTTTGAACCCTGTGCTTGGGAGGCAGAGGCAGGTGGATCTCTATGAGTTCGAGGCCAGCCTGGTCTACAGAGTGAGTTCTAGGACAGCCAGGGCTACACAGAGAAACCCTGTCGTTAAAAAAAAGACAAGATGAGACAAAAACAGTCACCAGCAATGGAAGCTTCACAGCTGTGGGGGTTGGGGGGCTGGCTGGGAAGGGCAGTGGGCAGGCCATGGATGCTCCCCGTCTTCACAGTGAGCCCAGGCGTGGTACAGCCACGCCCTCAGGATTCCAATCTCTTGTTGGATAGAGATTAAGACTCGACAAAAAGGTGATTTCGTAAAAACTAACTAGGCTTAACTTTAAGTGATAATAAGGGCTTCTAAGCTCTACCAGTGCAATAAATCAACAAAAATTGTAGGTACTCGGTGATTATCTGTCAGTGAGTGAGTGAGTGAGTGAGTGAAGCACATAGGTCCCAGCAAACAGATAGATATACCTTCACCATCCGTGCCATCCCATCCCCCAGGACCTGCAGTGTCTTCCAGCAGCACAAAAGAGCAGGCTTAGAATTATCAACATGTATGTGACTGACACAAGCCAGGACGTTAGGCCGGGGTCATCCTTGACCACATATATGGTAAATGCTGGGTACTTCAGATACACATATCCCCTTGTATCCATTTCCCCCTGGACCAGGCCATTCAAAGCACAAAGTAAAAGGTTTTTTTAAAAACATGAGGACAGAGTACTGGCCAGCATGGGCCCCAGAGGCACACAGACGGCCCATTGATACCGCCCAGACTCCCCAGCGCCACAGCTAGAATGAAGCTGGCCCGATGACTTGTGGGCCTGTCTTGATAGCCCCATGCCCACTGCAGGAGTATGAGGGCAGCAGGGGACATCAGGCTCCCAGGACAGAGGCACCAAGCTGGGCAGGAGGAAGAGAGAAGGACAAATGGCCACACTGAGTCTGAACTAGAGAATAGGGCCGGGGCGCAGCCTCCCTTCCTCCCTCCCGGTGGATGCAGGCAGTGCCAGGGCTGCTGAGAGACGGCTGGGGACCAGAGGCAGGCAGTGCTGAGGAGTGAGTTCAGAGCCACCTAGAAGAAGCAGGGCCAGCAGCAGCAGCAGCAGCAACAATGAAAGTCCTCACCTTGACATTCTCTTCCGTGAGACCCTTCTCCACAGAGTCGGCCACATTCTGCCGGATCCGCTGTAGGAAGGCCTATGAAAACAGAAGCAAGCAGAGATGAGTGGCCACATCTCCCATCCTGGATGCCCCTGCCAGCAGGGCATGGATTCAGATGCTGGTCAGGACCTGAGCGGTTGCACAGTCCAGGTACAGAGGCAAAGACTCAAAAGCTCCCCTGCTGGCAGGCTACTTTCCTGGGCTGCCCACCCCCAACTGCTTGCTCAGCCAAAGGCTTACCAAGTATCTACAATATCTACAATGCCTGACCCTGCGTGTCGATAACAGTGCGGAGCCCCAGCCCCCCAGGAATGTACAGCCCAAAGAGACACACTCAGACTCGCTTCCTCACTCAAATACCTGTCAAACCAGGCAACAATAACCACCTTTCCCTGGTGTTTCCCTTTTAAGCTTTAAGACATTTATGTGACTCAAAAGAAAAATCCATAAAATGTCAAGAATACGACTCATCTCTTCTATACCCCAGCCCTACCCACTGAAGCCCGCACTGTCCCCATGAGAGCCTCAGCTCCTGGTACCACAGACGGCACACGCACAGTGCATTCGTGTGCACACACAACTGTTCGCACCATCTCTTCACCCATTAGAAGAGCAGCACACGGGACCCTCCATGCCACCTGAGCACTCACCCGGGTGCAGGGACACTTGCCTGCCCCCTTCTCGAACATGCGGCCAGGTAAGAAGATGGCCAGCCAATGTCACCGGATGGAATGACAGGTTTTGTGGGTTTCTGGGATGAAATTCCAGACCCTTGTGCATGCTAGACAGGCACCCTACCTCTGGACTGCGTCTCAAGGCCACCCCTCCTTTTTGAGAAAAATCAAAATTAGGAGTATTCACATATCTCCCAATTCCCTATTCCTTCCTCCCTCCCTTCCGTCCTTCCTTATACTTTGGCTGGCCTAAAACTCAGTCCTGCCTCCACATCCCTGGGGCTGGGATTATAGATGTGTCCATCAGAGTGCTAGAAGGAGACCCTGTTATTAGGAGAGAGTAGATGTCAGGGGTCCAGCTTAATAGTGAGGAAGTGCAATGTACTGAGAGGTGATGGTGGCTGGGAGCTTGGGTGAGGCAGAGCGGGCAGAGCGGGCAGAGCGGGCAGAGCGGGCAGAGCGGGCAGAGCGGGCAGAGCGGGCAGAGCAGGCAGAGCGGGCAGAGCGCGCAGAGCGGGCAGAGGAGGAGCTACTGTGGAAATCGCAGAGGTGGCTAAGGATGCAAAGGACATGGAGGGAAAGAGGGGGACCTAAGCCGGCACCTAAGGGGAACTGAGGCAAGTCTCGAGACCCACAGAGACTTCTGGCTTAGGTTAGCTGGGCAGTGGTCACCTTGAGAAAATGAGTCCACGGGGTTGTCCCAGCCCAGGGGACCAATCAGTTATCAAGCTGTCTTGAATGTGGTTACAGCAAGGACCCAAGGGGACTGAGGCGGATGAGAGTGGGGTCTCCCTGCCTTGGGTTAGTTCAGTGTGTGTCCCATCCTACCATGCCTGTCTTAGAAGACATCTCAGGGAGACAGCAGGGAGTGTGCTGTTACAGGGGAGGCAGAAGCAGGTGGCAGAGGGGTTGGTGGCCCTTCAAGTCTGCTGTCAGATCCTTTCTGTCACCTGGACTGACACCCACAGTGTCCCCAAATAAACAGGGCCTTCATGCAGCAGCATGGGCTGGTGCATATGGTCAAACCCCCTTGTCTCCACCTACAAGCCCCTGGGTGACCATGGGTAGTGATGGCCTTTAAATGCCATCTCTTTACTGGTGAGCCTGGTTTACTGGTCCACCTGGCACCCAGGCAGACATCAAGAAACCCCATTGACCAGGCCCACATGCACCCCATCCTACCACGCTGTTCTCAGTCCTAGCTCCCCATGGTCTCTCAGAGTCCCAGCCTGCCCAGTCAACAACACTACTGCCTCCTTGGGGTTCAGCTTCTTCACCCCTTAAAATCCCTTAAGATGCTCAGACTAAACCAGTCAGTGCTCAGCTAAATTTTCCATGATTCCTACTATGAAGCTTAAGATCTTGACTTGAGGGCCTGGAGAGATGGCTCAGTGGTTAAAAGCACTGGTTGTTCTTCCAGAGGGCCCGGGTTCAAATCCTAGCACCCCCACAGCAGTTCACAGTCTGCAAGTCCAGTTCTAGGGGATCTGACACCCTCACACAGACATACATTGAAGGCAAAGCACCAATGTAAATAAAATTTGATTTAAAAAAAAAAAAAAGATCTTGACCTAAGTAAAATCACCAAGGAGCCACATTCACACAGGTGGCTCAGTGTGAGTGACACCATCCACAGGCGGTGCCAGACTGAGTAACAAGCAGAAAGCCAGCTGAGCACCAGTGTCCTCTCTCTCTGCTTCCTCATATCAGGCGCAGAGTGACTTCTCCACCCCCACCCTACCCACCCATGAGCTGCACAGACTCCTCCTGCCATGCCACAAACACACACACAAACACACACACACAAGCCACACCCTTGAACTGTGAACCAAAGCAAACTCCTCCTGTCTGAAGTTACACTGGTCGAATCTTGTGCCTCAGCAAGAAGGAAAGCATCTAATGCCCTTGTCTGTCTGTCTGTCTGTCTGTCTGCTTGCCTGCCTGCCTGTCTGTCTGTCTGTTTGTTTTAAAGTCCAGATCTTCCATGGCACTCCATCCTCCCACACTGGAGCCACACTCTCAAGCCTGCTCCAGGACCTTTGCATACGCTCTTCCTGCTGACATGCTTTCCCTTTGATTCTGCCCTGAGCCAGTTCCATCTTATTTATCAGGCCTTAAGCACTACTCACCTCTTCCGAGAAGCCCTCCCTGCCCCTGAGATCATTACCTCCCATTTGAATTATTTTTTTAAAAATGAGCTCAAACAACATACACTTAAGAGTCAAACCAGCTACGATAAAACGGGAGTGAGGCCAGGAATCTCAATCTCTACAGAAGTCAGGTTTGGAAACCACTGGGTATTGGTTTAAACCACAGCTCCTCCTTCATCCTCCTGTGTGACCTCAGGAAAGCGAATCAGCTTCTCTGAATCTTAGGTTATTCTCCCCAAATATGGGGATCAGAGTGTGTTTGAGTATATGTGTATCTGTGTGTATGCATGTGAATGTATCAGTGTGTTTGTTGGTGTATGAGTGTGTGTGTGTATGTGTATGTGTGCTGTATATCAGTGTGTGTCTATGTGTGAGGGTGTGTGTGTATCAGTATGTGTTTGTTGTGTGTGTGAGGGGGGGTGTGTATCAGTATGTGTTTGTTGTGTGTGTGAGGGTGTGTGTGTATCAGTACGTGTTTGCTGTGTGTATGTGTGTGTACACGTATATGTGTGTCTGTGTCTGTGTGTGTGTATCAGTGTGTATGTGTGTGAGTGTGTGGGTAGTGGGTATTTATGTGTGTGGTGTGTATATATGTGTATATATCTGTGTGTGTGTGTGTGTGTTATATATCACTGTGTGTGTGTCTGTGTTAGCATGTGTATGTATCTGTGTGTATCAGTGTGTGTGCATATGTGTGCACATTTGTGTGTGAGTGTTAGTATCAGTGTGTAGGTGTGTGTTGGTGTGCGTGCATGCGTGTGTATGTTGGTGTGTGTGTTGTTGATGTAACAGGATAAAGTGACAGTAAGTCAGTAAGCAGGGACTTCACATCTCTTCACATAGTTGGAGCCTAATGACCAAGAGCAGAGCCTCCTCGTCCATGGTAGACACTCGGAAGGCAAACGAAGGCATGAGGGGCCTGACACAGGGCAGGAGCCTCACCTCAACCCCCCCCCAACAGCTGAACGTGCTTTCTGAAAGGACACAGTAGTAATGGTTAGGGGCAAAGTTTCCTAGAGGATGCAGCAGCTAGGCCTGGAGCCCGTCTCCAGCCACCCAGACAGGCAGACAAAGGTAGGCCCGCCCAGCGCAGGCGCCCAGGCGGGCGGGCAGGAAGCTCGAGTACCACTGGGCTGACCTAGATGGAGCTTCCTGTCCTGGTTTCTTCACACGAGCTGGGCTACTGCTATTGTGCTGGGACAATGGGAGGCTCGGGCCACCCACAGAGGATGTGCACACAAGCCAACAAGACGAGCAATGGGCACCAAGAACAGCTCGTGACCCGGAAAGAATGTGCCAGCAGGGGTTCTGGGCACAGCACAGCAGCCCCACAGCCGCCACCCTGCAGGCGGTGCCACTATCGTCTGTACTGGTGGGGCTGCTGAGGGACCCTCTAAGTGACTCTGCCCAAGGCCTGCTGGCAGTGGAACACTTAAGATGACAGCAGTTCACATCTTAGGGACTTCCCTGAAACAAGACACCATCCTAAGATGTTCCCTGTGGCTCCCCAGGGTCCTGTCCACTGCTGGACCACCCGGTCCCTCAGCATCCATCTAGCTCCCTTCCTCCATCCCAATAACAACAGCAATTATGACATACGGCAAGGATACAGGAAATGCTTGGTTCATCACTACACAGCTTGGGCGAACTCTAGCCAACCACGGAGCCAGGAGTGGTGGAACAGGCTGAGCAGCTGTACTTAGGGACCTGGGGCACTGGGGACAATATACATCCTGGTCTGAGCATGCACAGGGATGAGCCTGTGTTAGCCACGTTACTGCGTGAACATAAAACTCCAAAGCAGCAAAGGACGGACCTGCTGCAGAAGTGAGCACCTAGCAGGTGCCGCTAGGTGCACCCGTCACACGGACACCACGCTCTCCAATCCCACAGAGGCTTCTACCCTGTCCATGCTCATATGCACCTACAAGCAATGCCAGGTGACATCTCTGGGCTCTGAGGCCTCCTCGGTGTGCAGGCGGACTGGGAACAGGTGTCAGCCTTAGCTGGCAGGAGCTGGGCCACAGACAAATGTAAGGTAAGGGGCCACCGCCCCACATGGCATGAGGTACCGGTGGCTCCACAAGGTGACTTGTTCCACAACGCAAACAGCTGTCTCTTCACACACTCCAGAGCTTTCTGGCATGGCTACTCCTAGGGAGGCCACTTCTCTGAATGAGTCATGTATGCTTATTGGGGACCCCTGATGCTCCCCTCCTGGTCTAATCACAAGCATGAGTGACTGCCATACCACCAATACTGTACCAAGGTCAAGTGTCCCCATGTCAACAAGGCCTCCGTGAGCACATCCCTGAGGTTCTGCTGGGAGAGCGGCTCCATCTGCCAGGCTCTAGTGTGTGAGTCCCCTCGGGGACAGAGAAGCTGCCCGACTCAGGTGTGCAACCTGCTCCAGGGTGAACTGGTTAGACAAAGATTAGGGACACAGAATCCTGACTAATGACCAGCAGGGAAATCTACATGTTGACGGAGCCAAGCTCAAGCAGTGGGGCTCCACACTGAGGAGAAGGCCCATAGGCTCTCAATGGTTCACACACCAATGCCTCAGATTACAAGGGAGGCCTTTCTGTCTGTCCATTCTACAGATGAGGTAAACTGAGCCCCAGGGACAAAGAGCCAACATCTCACCCAACCCAAAAACCACAAAGCAAAAATCTGAACCGGGACAGCGGCCCCCATGGACTGTTGGGACACACAGTCCATGTGTCTTCAAGGTCTCCAGAGCTGTACCCAGCAGGAAGATAGATGTCTGCCACAGCTGCAGGGCCAAAAGGGGCTTTCTCAGAGGAGGCACCCATCATGACCCAGACAGAAGCCTGACCTGTCCACGTGACCCTGGGAAAATGAGATTCTTCTGCCCCCCCCCCCCACGCCAACCACTCAGCCCCAGCTTCATAGCTTCCTTCAAGGCCGTCTTCCCCAGAGCCTTGGCACTCACTGTCTGATGTGTCCTGCCTTTAAGATTCCCAACATGGTCAAGTGGAAGGAAGACAACCCTCAGAGACGTCTTCCCTGAACACACAATAAAGAGTGCTGTCACTCCACCCAGCAGGGGTATATTCTGCAACATGCCCTCCAACAGGACTGCTGGTGTCTGAGGCTGTGTACACCCCCGCCCCCTTCACTTAAGGGAGACACAGGGCACAGGCTCACTCATGGCTGTCTCTGCCTGCATTGTACCTAGCCCATGGTGTGGCCTGAGGAAACTCCAGGCAAGGAGGAGGACTGGGAGGGAGGGTGAGAAAGGAGGGAACAGCCTGGGAACTTTACTGAGTATCATACCTGGAACCCTACGGCCAGACAGCAAGGTTTTGGTTTATTCTGATTTATTTTTGCTTTTGAGAGCAAGTCTTGAGTCTTTCTTTGTCACATGGGTTGACTTCAAATTCCTGGGTTCAAACGATCCTCCTGCCTCAGCCTCCTAAGCAGCTGGGATTGCAGGGATGTGCCATCAAGAGCAACATGTCTCTGAACCCTAGGGTTCCAGGAGGGAGGCCCTCTCCTGTGTGCCCATTTTACAGACCAGGGGAACTGAGGGTGCCCAGCTGTGAAACGTTCACTTAGAGCCACAGGGCTAGGATGTGGTGGTCTGGCCTGATGTGGAGAACTCAGCCCAAATGTGCATCTCAAGTGAGTAGCTGTGGGCCACAGATGGCCCTGGCTTTCAAAGCAGCCAGCAGCTGCCTGGGGACCCACGCCATCTGTCTGGAACCATAGTCGCAGCCCGGGGAGGACACAGCTCTCCCTGGAGATGCAGAACAGAGTAGAGCCCTGCACTCATTCCTGGAGAGACAATGGCAACTTGAGCTGCTGGGGGACAGGGACTTCGGTCCCCAAGGACACCCACACCTCAGCTGGGGTGACCTCACTCGACATATGGTGAAACCTGAGAGGGATGGTGGGGGCACCTCCAGATCACACCAAGTACAAAGGAAGCGAGATGCCCATGGGACTCAGTCCCTACTGTGATCTGCTGGTCAAGGGTCCAAGGAAGCAAAGGATCACGGACCAAAGGCACCCTGGCAACAAAGTCAGAATAGAACATGCCTTTAACAATAACAAACCAGCCCTGTAAGACAGCAGAGGGGCTGCCAGAGCCTGTCCCCAGCAGATCCCCACAGCCAGACATGAGGAGGTTCCCATAAACACCCAGTGAGCCCTGCAAAGACCCCAGTCCTACAATACATACCACTGGCTCAAAAACCTGGTTTGGACCCTAAGAGGATCAGGAACCTCGAGCATAGCACAAAGATCTTACTTCCACAAATGACATACTGCCTCATCACTCATGGGATGGCGACACCTCCTTCCCTCACCCCGGCCCAGGACAGCCACGCAATGACAACTTCATGACACGGATGTCCATTTAAGGACACGGAAAGAACTGCTGATGATCCCTTAAGGCAGGGCAATGACCAGGGTCGGGGTGGGGCCGGGGGGGGGCACACGGGTCGCATCTCAGTTTTGGCTCAATAAACTACCTGGGTCTCACACATGCACGAAAGGGGCCTGGCAGGGCCAGGAACAAATGCTGAGCAGTGCAGAGCAGGCTGTAAAGGTCTAGCTCTGCCACTGACATGAGAGAGAAGAGGGGTGAGCAGTGACTCACCCCCCACCCCAGGTTTCAGTTTCCTACTCTACGAATCAGGGAAAGAATGAGTGCTCTGGCTTCAGGGAGCGCGTCAGAGGCCGTCGCGTGACACACAGGAGTGGTGGAGGCACATAAAATAGGAGAGACAATAGGAGAGAGTCTAGCCCCGTCACACACCCATCTGCAGATTACAGGGGCCCATGGGAAATGGGAGCTGGGTGTCCACAGACTCCAGGCACCGTGCTTCCTGAGAAAGCTTAGGGCATCTGTCAGCCACCATTGAAAAGCTAGACACCAGCGTGACCCACCAGCGTGACCACACCACCAGCATGGCCACAGGCCTCCCATCCCAAGTTTGTACTTGTGTGGGGTTAGGCTTGTTTGCGGTGCTGGAGACTCAGCCCAGGACCTCAACACGCTAGACCAGCGTTCGACCACGGAGCTGCTTCCCAGACTCTCCACTCAGTTCTCGTCTTGTGGCAATGGAATGGCTACTATACTATCATTGTCAGCTTGACAAGATCTAGAGTCACCTCAGGAGACAAGTCACTAAGCACGCCCAGTGAGGGATTGTGTTAGGTTGGGGTGAGGTGGGAAGACCCATCCTGCATGTGAGGGGCAGGCACCATACCATGGGCTGGGGTCTCAGACAGCATACAAAGGAGAAAGCCTGCTGAGGGCAGTGTTCCTCTCCAAGTGTCCTGATAACAGATGCAACGTGAGTGGCTGCCTCATGTCTCTGCTGCCATGCCTTCTCCACCATGACTGACTATACCCTGGAGTTGTGAGCCAGAGTAAACCTTCCCTTCCTTATGGTTTCTGTTATCAAGGTCTGCTTCCATAGCAACAGTTAAGTAACTGATACAGCAAGGTTTCATCAAGTTGTCTAGGCTAGCCTTGAACTCACTCCGTAGGCCACACAGGCTTAGAACTTGCAATTCTCCTGCCCCAGCCTCTCAAATAGCAGGGATGACCAGCCCGGATTAGCAGTACCTTTTGAAGTCTGTGTTTTCCACCCTGAACTTAGATACCTGTATCTCCCTGAGTTCCCTGCAGTGACAGAGGACAGTATGGCCTGTCATCAACAACAAAGCCACCTGCCACACCCTACACCCCCTACCCATGCCAAGCAGATTGTCCCCACCCCCGGCCTTGGGAAGCACCCAGCACCTCTGACTCAGTGCTGTCTTTTTAGTAAAGGTGACCCGCTCACTACCAAGACTTCCTGGAACCAGTGGGCTGGCTGTGGGAGCCGACAGTTGCTCAGATGAGAGACAGGCTGTCTGAGGGGCTGGTGTTTGAGCAGATAGGGAGCTTGCAAGTATCTGGAGGAAAGGGCATTCTGGGGCAGAGGCCCTAGGGTTTTCTAGCCCGTCCAGTCTGAAACACCCGCCGCTCCACTTCCTTCACAGCTGTGCTGGTGGGCAGTTACACCCAGGGACACTACCTGTGTTTGCCTATCATTTTATCCGTTTGCCCATTTAGGGTGTTGTGGAGTGCCAGAGCCTGGGGTGAAGCCCTCCTCTGTACACATGTCAGGCCCACCAGATGATCATCTAACCCCGATACCCTTTACCCCATCTCCCTTCCAGACCCTGATGAAGGACACCCACCCTGGGACCCACCAAAGAGGAACTTAGAGCAAAACCCAAGTTGCTACAACCTGCTGTGAGCCACACAACAGTGGGGGAGGGGAGGCCACAGAGGGGAAGCAACCTCTCCTGGAGGAGCCCCACCCACCCATCCCCTGCTAAGGCCCACTCAGTGGATACGAAGCCATCCTAGGCGACTCGATGGCAACTCACGCTCTCTTTAGTTGAGCCTGCAGAAGGCTTTGTGCCTAAGTTTGAATATGAAAGCCCCAACCCTGGCTTCTTTTTTGGATAATGGGCACATGGGCTTTGAGTAGCTGGAGTCTGTGCAGCTACCACCTTCCCCCAGGGCAAGCATCCTTAGTTTTCCCGTGTGACGCATTCACTGCTGCCTCCCCTTGCCTGACTGTGGTGTAGACTTGAATGTGAGACCCTCTCCTACATAAAGGCACAGCTAATAGAAATCCAGACATCACTAATGGAGCACAGACCTTTTCTTGCTGAGTCTCCTCATTCTTATCCCCTAGATCTATAAGCTACTCTGAGTCCCTCCTACTCAGACCCCAGCTCCTCCCTCTTCCTTCGAGCCCTTCGGTTCCTTTTTTCCTGTGAACAACAGGGTGACCGCAGTTAGATTAAGACTGGGGTTCTCTACCACAGGTTCGTGACATGTGATCGCCTGAAATTTCTAAACAGACATGGTGGAACCCACGTGCGGGGCATGATATGCAGGTGGACAGATCTCCGCTATGGAGGCCGTCTGGTAGCTTCCCTGACTTCCTCTCTCTAGGCAGACAACCAGATCTGCCTCCAGATATTGCCTAGGTATCTGCCTAGGGTCAGCCACAGCCTGCAGACCAAGCTGCCATTAGAATGGACATCTGGGGTTCAAGTGCTAGCTGTCCCCCAGCCTGCTGTGTATCCCAGCAGCCTTTCTGGGCCTTGCCTCCCTTCCCTGAGGAATGGGAACAAGGAACAACTCTCTGTCTCAGCTCCCTCCTTTGAGAAATAGGGACACAGAATGGCTCCCGTGACTTCTTTTCCAGTGACAAAATATCCTTGCATCTGGCAGAAGTGGTGACGACCAAACTCTGACTGCTCGAACCCACGGGTAGCACACTTCCCTCAACTCCAGGGGACCATTACATGCAGAAAATAGCCACACGCTGTCAAAAACAAAACCAAGGCCCGCTGCCCAGAGAGACAGAACGGACAAAAGCACCCTGAGAGACTCCTACACGCCACAGAAGCCCAAGTGGCAGGTGGCTAGGAGCAAAAGTGTCACACTCACACGCCAGCAATGTCTGGGAACAGGCCTGTTTTAGGTGGCATTTCCTGCCGGAATGCGAGGACAAAGCAGGGCCAGCCACTCCAGGGCCCCAGAGCCCAGGGCGGGGCAGGTGGCCTCCTGGGTCCCACTCCTTCTGCAATTTGGGACAATGGAATTGCTGCTCTCAATGGCGCTGACACTTGACATCTGAGACAATTGCTCTGTGAGCCCCCACACACACAGGTCCAAGGGTTAGCTTTTTTTTCCCCATCTCCCCAAACAATTGTCCCTGGACAGGCTTTAGTCCAGCCTGACTTTATCTACAGGGGACTGTTGAGAACCAGGAAACAGTGCTCAAGACAGAGGATGACAGCAGTGTGGCTCCAAACAGGACAGGAGGGGGGTGGTGCCCACGCGGCTGGAGGTTTCCCTGTTTGCTTTTGACTGCAGCAGCTGTGACCCTGGGGAAGGGATTCCGAGGCAGCAGAAGCTCCCAGACGCAGAGCAGGTCTTTAGAACAGACTGATGGGATCGCTCTGCTGCAGCTCAGGGTGTGAGCAAAGCTGCCCGCAGTTGCCTGACGTTGCCTCGGTCTGCCAGCCTCACCCCACTGTACAGAAAAGAAGACTGAGGTTTCCATCGGCTGAAGCATCCTGCCAAGTGGACTTAGCTGAGTTCTAACCTCTGGGCTATCCAGCATCCAGAGAGTGACCTTCTCCAGCATCTACTCTGGCCCAGTCTTGGTCCCACTGTCACTCACTTCCCACCCCTGACTCCTGATGGTAATGGCATAAAAGTCATTCCCCCAGGCTCTGTAACGGGTTCTTTATCCCCAGAGTCTATATCAACCTCATCTTCCTCAACCAGGCAAAGAGAAGGCCACCTTTCAGGGAAGATCAGGGGGCTCAGAGATTGTACACAGCATAGAGCTCTAGGGGAGACCACCAGCCCTGGGCCAGTGAAGCCGCTGACTGTGAGCTTCCAAGCTATGGGATGAAGGAAATGACCTTGAAATAGAGTGGTGTGTGTCTTTAATCCCAGTGCTCACAAGGCAGAGGCAGGCAGATCTCTGTGAGTTCTGAGTCCAGCCTGGTCTACAGAGCGAGTTTCAGGACAGTTTAGGCTATCCAGAAAAAAACCTGTCTCAAAAAAATAAGTAAACAACAGTGGCCAGCAAGGCCAAGGAACCCACTCTTAGTGCTCACCCATGGAGATGCGCAGTGCACAGCAGCATTTTTTCCTGGAGGCCGCAGGCCCAGCTGTCCCTCCAAGGCCTGCAGCACACCCTCTCTGGCTGCAGCAACCCTGTTCTCCCTTAGTAGGTCACCCACTTCTCCTAGTACAGCTCTGGACAGGGATGGCTTCCTCAACTCCCACATCCTGCATACATGCTTAGCACACTGCCACAGCTGCCCTTGATCAGTAAAGGGCCACGGCCCCAGCCCAGCCCTTCGGGAGCCACAGGAAGGCCCAGGTTCACTCTCTCCTCACTCACATTTTGATTGACAACTGGCAGTCAACACTTGGCAGAATATATTTCAATGAGTTGATGAGTGGGTGAGTGGGATAGGATGGGTGGATGGACGGAGGATGGACGGACGGATGGATGGATGATGGATGGATGGATGGGTAGATGGGTGGATGGACAGATGGACGGACGGACGGATGATTAGATGGAAGGGTAGAAGGATGGATGAAGGATGGGTAGAAGGATAGACAGATAAGTAGATGGATGAAAGGATAGGCAGATGCGTTGGAGGGAACGGATGATGGATGGACAGATGGATGGATGGATGGATGGATGGATGGATGGATGGGTGGATGGATGGGTGGATAAAGGATGGGTACATGAATAAGAGAAAGGAAGGAAGGAAGGGAGGGAGGGAGGGAGGGAGGAAGGAAGGAAGGAAGGAAGGAAGGAAGGAAGGAAGGAAGGCCGGCCCACCCTGGGCCCACCTCCCTCATACACAGCATCAATTCCAAGATCCATAGAAGGCTAGTGATTTGGAGTGACCCACTCTTTCTCTCTGAGACTTGGTTTCCCCATCTGCACAACACGGATACTGCTATAATCTTTATTCAAGACCTGTTGCCTTGGTTCCTTGAACATGGCTTGGCCATGGCCTCTCTCTGGGCCTGGCAAGCTTCCTGGCCTCTGACTGATGAAGATGTTCTTGATCCTCACTGAGGTGCATACAACTCCCATGCAGCACTAAGCAACTAGGCGCAAGCACTCACTTGTATGGAGAGGCTTTAAGAGAAGGGACTGGTTCCTGCATCACCAGCCTGCTCCCATACACTGATGTAGGCTGAGGCCATGCCTGGAGCTGGCCCTCATTGGGACTCTGCCTTAGTGCCTTTTGTTGAGAGATAAGCCACCTTCCTCATGGGTCACCTCTGTGAAGAAGGAGAACAGGAAGTCTGTCTGCTCTTAGAGTCTGAAGCAAACAAGGAAAAGGATGGGGTGCCAGAGAGTTGAAGGCAAGATGGGGACTCTGCAGAGTGAGACCAGTGTTGGTGAAAGCTAGGGATCCCTGGTTAAAATATGTCTCCCACTCACCACACATATCCACAAACATTTGCTTTACAGTTAGTGAGTATAACCAGGCTCCTCTGTGACAGCCTTGCATGAGACAAAACCCGCAGAACAAAAACACTGTTAATGTGTGTCGCTTGCTTCCCTCCAACAATGGCTACCAACACCTCTGAAGCCTTCATGCTCGCTCACTCCCTCTCTCTCTCTCTCTCTCTCTCTCTCTCTCTCTCTCTCTCTCTCTCTCTCCCTCTCTCTCTCTCTCTCTCTCTCTCTCTCTCTCCCCACCCTATGTGAGCACACCCAGAAATATAACCTGGCAGGCACGCATTGCAGGGCTTCTGTAGAGGATAGCCCCTCACATCACAGGGCTTCTTGCACTGGCTAACTCCTCCACAGGCATGATGTGGCTAAGCAGGAACAAGAAACAAAACCAGGAACGTCCAAGCTGACACCTAAAAGAAGCTGAAGATGAGCTGTGGGAATCTAGGGAAACTGTTCTTGACACAAAACAAGCTGCACGTGCAAAGTCACCGAGGCGACAGCAACCCACTCGTGTGCAGAGAGGCTGAATCACAGGAGCAAGAACAACAGGAAGAGAAAATGAATCCAGAGACCAGCAGGAGCCCAGCGTGCAGCACCCTGGGGGCCAAGGGTCTCTGATTCTCCTCTGAGGACGGTGGGAGTCACAGAGAGTTCTAGGCAGGCGAGGGACCAGGCTGATTGTGGAGGAAAGACTGAGAGGAAGCAGGAGGCAATAGACTGAACAATAGGTTCTAGTATCCGGAAGGCAGAGTCCCTGTGATTTACTAAGTAGGAGAGGAAGACGAAGGCTGGCCTCTGGCCTCCTAGGCCAGAGTCACTTTTACAAGAACAGGGCAGGCTGTGGTTTGGAGGGTGTGTGGTATGAACGTCCAATCTGAGGCATTTTCAGTCTAGTGGTGGAGACAGGTCCCCTGTCAGCAAATGCACAAAACTGATTTGGCTGCAAGCATGCTTGGAAGAGGTCTGAGCAAAGGGACCCAGCAGGTACCTTCAAGGCAGGCTATGTGGAAGAACCAGCTGGCAGCTGAAGCCAAGACACCAAGCGGTAGGCTGGGCACGTAGTGGAGGGGCAGGGTGATGGCTGCTATTTGGGGGTGTCCTCTGCCTTCCCCATCGGGCCACTCCCCATGCTCTATGCACTATGAATGAGGCCCACAAACAAGGGCAGGTGGCTTCCAGGGTTCGCAGTTCTGCACAGCACAGCACAGAACTAGGTTCGAATCCCGGAGCTGTCTCTTTTACGCTAAGGGACGCTGAGCTGCTAGCTCTCTGCCTTAGCTCCTGCCCAAGACAAAGGGCATTTTGGCCAGTGTCACCTCTTCCCATGCCAGCTTCACGTGGAAAGCTAGAGAGCCAGGAGTGGTTTAGCCAACGGCTAACACAACAGGCCAGCCCAAGTCCCAGACCAGGCTGCCCTGCTGGCATTTTCCATGAGATCAGACTAGGACTCAAAGCAAGTATGCACCTCCTGCTACTAACCAAGAAGGTGGCACTGTGGTCTCAGCCCTGGGGACAGAACTTGAGCAAGATGCAAACCCTCCACTCTATGGGCCGGTACAGAGCAGAAGAGAGACAAGAGCAGAATGGGGAGGGGAGGCACTCAGTGCTATGGCCAGGAAGGACCTCAGACAAGGAGACCAAAGAAGGGAAGAAACCCCAGGGCAGCAGTGGGGAGCCCAGGCCCAGCAGTTAGAGAGCGGGTGCAGGGGCTCTGTGGCAAGCGCCTGCTCTGTGCATGAGCAAGTCTGGAAAGCAGAACCAAGGGGCAGCAGAGGGCATCAGGAATGCAGTTGAGGGATGAGCAGACGCCTGACCACATGGGAAGGAAAGAGAAGTCTATTCTAAGCAGGCCAAACAGCCTTAAGAAAGGAGGGCTATACACCAAGTGCCATGGAAAGGCCCCCAGCAAGGAAAGACACCCCCCAAGCCTCCCCAGAGCCCTCAGCGTACAAGGCAAAGCACACCCCCACCTTGGGCAGCGGCACTGGTCCCCTGGCAGTAACCATGGACACAGCCCTCCCTCTCTCACATCACCAGACTTTGCTGTCTCCATCAATGAAAATGAAGACTTGAGACCTGTTTAGCCTGGAGTCACGGCGTCTAGTGAGGGGTGCTGGAGCTGGATCATTTAGAGCCCAAGCTCAGGGCTGCTCAGACTCCACCACCCAAAAGCTTCTCTGGCTACAGAATCTTCTAAGACAGCCATGTGGGCCTCATGTGGGCTCTACTCCGCAGCAGCCCATACAGGCTTTCTGTCAGTCAAGAGGTCCAAAGAGGTGGCACCTGGCAACCAGACACCTGCCTAGCAACAGTGTGATGGGACGACAGCTGGACTCCATGGCAACTGCAGCTGGGGGCCCAGAGGCCACATGTGGCTTTTGGAGGGCACGGGAAGGGGTTCACAGACTCAACTCTAAGGCAAAATGACCCACAGGGGCCTTATAAGCCTAGCGGGTCCTGAAGTACAGGGCACAGAGCCTGAGACCTGCCTCATCTCAAAGCTGTGCACCATGGGCCTGCATGATCCACCTGACGTCTCTAATGCCCCAGCCTCGTCTCTAGAATGGAGACCAACGCCTCCAACACAGAGACATGTGTAATATCCCTAGTAGTACATAAAAAGAACACTGGCAAGCACAGACTGGATTCTGAGAGTCCAGAGCTCATTTCATTCCCTCCAACAACTCCCAGTGGTACCAGCTGAGTCCTGAGACTCTTTGAGTGACTCTGGCTGTGGGGTCTGGAATGCAGACAGCCGAGAGGAAGAAGAAGAGGAAGAGGAGGAGGATGGGAGCTGCCAGTGTCCCCTTGCTCAGACCTCTTCCAAGCATGCTAGCAGCCAAATGGATCTTGTGCAAGCATTTGCTGACAGGGGGCCTGTCTCCACCAACAGACTGAAACGTGCCTCAGACTGGACTCTGATACCACACACCCTCCAAACTACAGACATGGTAACTGTAGTGCTCTCAGAGAGGTCACCTACCAAGGACTATACAAGGCCACTAATGAGTCCTGTCTGACATTGTTAGCTCCCATCATCCTCCTCTTCCCCTTCTTCTTCTTCTTGGCTATCTGCATTCCAGACCCCACAGCCAGGCACCCGAAGAGTCCCAGGGCTTAGACACCAATGCCTGTAGAAGCCACATGTAGATAGAAGAGGCCAGCCAGGCTAAGGTCAAGAAGGAGGACCAGGGGGACAGCAAACACTGATCTGAAAGGGCAGCCACCGATCTCTAATCCATCACCGGGCAAAAGTGCAGACAGGCAGCTGGGCTTTCACTGGAGAAGTCAAACACGAAGCTTCTTGGGAGGATTTTCCAACTACAACCCCCTTGTTGGCTAATGTTATAAAAATGCCTAAGAGAAGAAGGCAAAGAAACCAGAAAAGCTGAAATGGTTTTGAGAAAGAACATTGGGACTCCCACAGCCCAATCTTCAGAATGACTGCGAAGTCATAATAATTATGCTGGCGCCTGGTGCGAGGGGAAGGGCGTAGGTCTGTGAACACCTCTCACGAGAGCAGGATGCAGCTAAGGCAAACGATGCAAAGGGAAGCCAGCAGAGAAAGGCAATCTTCAGCCAACAGTACCCCGGCAAACAGACACAAAGTACAGAGTAATGAGCCCCCTGCAAAGACACGATTCACACAAAACAAAACTCTAGACGGATCACGCAGGCGAAGGGCATGACTCAGTGAGTAAAGCAATTCCTACACAAGCGTGAGGGCCCAAGTTCAGATCCACAGCACTCAGGTAAAAAGCCAGGCCTGGGAGTAAACACTTAGCGCCCTAGACATAAACTACGATAGTCAAAGTTGACCTCTGGCCTCGAAAGACAGCACACAGGGAGGCATGTCCTCACATACATGTACATACAGCACACATGTATACACATACATGTAACATACAGTGCACAGATGTGTACACATACATGTAACATACAGCACACATGTGTATGCATGCCACACGCCCACTATACACACATACACACGGCACATAATACATACACACACTACACACACACACACAAAATCACATATTTAAATGCAAATTTCAAAACTACAAAACTTGAGGGAGAAAACAAAGGGAAAATTATCTTTGTGGCTTGAGGTTAAGCAAAGTGACATCAACATCACTTATAAGTGACGCTCAAAAGCACAGAGGAAGACAAGCGCTAAATCAGCACAGAAGATATGTTCAATTCTGCAAAAGGCCCAGTAAGACAATGGACAGACAAGCTAGGACTTGGGGCAATATGCATACATGACATTCTGGCAAGGGGTGTGTGTCCAGACTATAACCTTAACCCAACAACGGAACCAAGCAAAGCAACACTTAAACTAGTTTCTCATGTGACTCCTCCTGGAGATTCACACAGAAATGTCTTATCACTACAGACAGGCAGCCGCAGACTCAAGAAACCCCTCCCTTCCCAAGCCTAGCTTGGTGAACCAATGACTTTATCAGAGTTCCCTCCAAAAGTACGGGTGACCCCTGAGCAGCCACAGGATACAAAACCCGCGCTCCAGCCTGCATGGTGACTCGCAGAAACCGGACCACAGGAGTCCCCATCCCCACCACTGTGTCATCTCTATGCGTTGTGGCACCCCAAGATCACTCGCAGGAGAAGTGGGGGAGGGAACCACGGCCAGAATCTGAGGACCCTCTCTGACCTCATGATGGCAGAGGAGTCACAGCTAATGTAGCTTTTTTTTATCTTACTGATTAGTTTTATTTGGAAGGAGCATGCCTGCAGTGGTGCACCTGTGGAGCTCAGGGGACAGCTTGCAGAAGTTGGGGGCTTGAACTAAAGTCATGAGGCTTAGAGACAAGCACCTCTGCCCACTGGGCCAGCTCACCAGCCCCAGCTACTCTGGTCTCAAGACAGCAATGGCTGTGTATAGCAGGGTTCCACTACATAAACAAAAACATGAAAATCATAAAAAGTCAACCCTGAACACACAAGGCTGTGCAAAGAAGATATGTGTGTGGAAGGCAGGCACAGGAAAAGCTTCTCAATACCATCCGTGGGGGAGAGGCTGAGGAAAACCACAGCCTGGCACTTCTACGTGTCTGCCAGAGTGGCTTAGAAGGCAAATCGACAATACCCAGTGTGGTCAAGGGTGTGCGCCACCAATCTCTCAGATCCTGCAGGTGAGAAATTTACTAAGTGACCCGGTACCTTTGCAAAGTGGCCTGCAGCTTCACATGCTGCTAAACACACAGAGCCCACACAGCCCAACAACACCACTCCTGGTGTTGATTCTGGATAGATGAGAATTCGTGTTCACATGTAAGCCATGCATACACACTTAACAGTGGATGTCTGGGTCAGCCAATGATGGAGAGGCTCTGTATCCTCGGATGAATGTTGAACCACGGAATGTTGTGGTCTCTAACAGGAACACACTTGACACATGGAGACCCCGGCTGAAGCCCAAGGGCTTCCTGCTGAGACCCGGAAAGCATGAGTGTCCCCCCGTGTGCAGGGAGCAGGCTCCTTTATGTCCCCACAACATTGTCTACAGTGAGGCACATATGTTCTAGAAAAGACAAAACTATGGGCCACAGGAAATAGACGAGTGAGTGGCTGTGGGGGTGGTAACAGACCCGAGGGCGTGGCTCCTCAGAGGCAACAGAAGGTCTGTGGAGGACAGAGTAGCTCTGTACGTGGACGGCTGAGGGAAGTAACTCCACACATGTGATGTAACGTGCATGTACACACACACTTTAACCCCCCCCCAAAAAAAAACATCTTTACTATTTGCAAATTCTAAATGTTAAATCTGTTTAAAATACCTCACTCTGAGCTTTTCTAAATATGGAGATACTTCTTTAAGGGAGGATGAAGTGAGTGTATGGGGCCCTCTATGCAGGGGCATCCAGTAAGCCACAAGCACACAGGTCGCCTTGACCTTGGTTGCTAAGTACCTCGGGGATGAGCTGGTACTGCACTAGGGCAGGGAAAGCTCCAGGTGTGCCTGACAAACACAGAAGGGAAAGGAGAAGAGAAACCCTGAGCAAGCCCAAGAGCCCTGGGGTAGCCTGGGGTCAGGGCAAAAAGCAGCAGAGGTCTCGTGGAGACAGGGAGTGCCAAAGGCACAGAAGATGACACAAGGCCAATGCATTCTTGTTAAACAAGGTCTAGGGAAGGTGCAAAGGCGGAGGTGTCTGGGCAAGAGAGGGGTCTAGCGTGTGTGTGTGGGGGGGGGCGCCGGGGGCACAGGTGCTGGGGAGAAAGCAGCCAGAATGACTTCTAATCCCTGCTGTGAGCAAGGGTGTGGGATGAGTTACCTGTGCAGGGAGGAGCAGGCCAGAGAGGAAAGGATGCTGAAACTGGCTAAAAGGCAGGTCTGAGGCCATCATAGGACCTACCCAAGACCTTGTCTCAAAACAAGGCAGAGAGAGGGAGGGGGGGAAAGGGAGTTAAGAGAGAGATGAATCAAGCCTGTTCGTATGTTCTGGGCTGTTGCAACATGGCTGCCATGTTGTTCTTCCATGGACCAGTCCATCCCTTCCCATGCTGCCTCACTTTGAAAAACACACTTCATCCAAGAATAAAAGAAACTCCAGGAGCTCAGTCACTCTCTGGAGCAAAGGCTCTAGCTGACACAGACCTTCCTCCAGAGTGACAAACTCAATCCTCAGTGAGCTGTCTGGAGCAGGCATGTGACTGGAAAGACAATTGCTGGCACTCACCACAGAGTCCACCTCACAGGCACCAGCTGGAGCTCTGTAAAAGCCCTGGATGGCACTGTGAAAACTGCCCACACTTTATCAAACATAAGCCATACCTACCCGGTGGCTTCTGAAATTCCAGAACTTATCAGCTTGTTCCTGCATTAATAAGGGTGACGGGGACGTGCTGTAAAAACACTTTAGGAGTCAATGGCTCTGCACAGGATACAAGTGGCAGCTGAATTCACAGATCCCTTCAGCAGAGCTGAGGATCAAGTTTCTGCAAGGTGCCGCCAATAAAATCTGCACTGGTCCACTTTCCCAGCAGGTCTGTGGAAAACATCCGCATGAATGGGCTGCCCACGAACTGCCATGACGAAAAAACGCCAGCTTGAGAACTCGTCGCTTGCCTGCACCAGCACCCCTTCCAGCTGACGGAATTCCAAGAGCTTTCAGTGAATCAAAATCACATTTGCTAGAGAAGCCAGCTGAGCCTGGTTACCTTGAAGATACCACAGCAGAAAGGAAGCGATGTCACTAGCCACTGCCTTCTGCAAACCTGTGTCCTCCACAAATGAGCTTGACAGGGGGGGGGGGGGAGGGAAGAACTCAGGGGCAGCGGTGGTGTGGGACTGAAGAGCGGGTGCCATGACGTACCCAGCGGAGGATGCTTCTATCCCGTGAGTCTGGCTTCCCAACCTTCTACAGACCGCTTCCAAAAGAAGTTGTGAGGGACGAACAGATGGCTCAGCAGTTAAGAGCATTTTCTGCTCTTGTTAAGGAAAAAAAATAAAGACACCTCACCATCAGAGCCCTCACCAGGGGCTAGTGACATGGCCCAGAGCGGGAAGATGCTTGCTGCCAAACCCACAACCTGAGTTTGATCCCTGGACACAGTGGTGGAAGCTGCTCTCTGACCTTCCTACACACAAGCCAATGATGACAGACAGACAGACAGACAGACACACACACACACACACACACAATCTAGATAGATAGAGATGGATAGAAAGACACACACACACACATCTAGATAGAGATGGATGGATGGACGGACAACGAACGGACGGATATGATAAAAAGAAAAGGCCTTCATGAAATAACTCTCATCAAGGCACTGTGAAGGGCAATTGCACATTACGGTGCCTCTAGCACTCATGCAAAGTTATCAGAGAGATCGTGCATTCCCAAGGGACACTAATCAGCACTGAAACTCCTAAACACCGTTGATGACAGCCAGAGAACCAGCTGCTCTCAGGCCTTTGGCTTTCCTCCTCAAGGTGAAGGCCTCCCTGGGCCTTCATCCACCCAGACCTCAAGCCCTCCCTCCCTAGAAGCCCTTGCCCCTAGGACAAAGCCCTGACTTCCCTCAGGCAGTGGGAATCCACCAAAGAGTCTGACTGTGGATGGATGGTGCCATGAAGCATTCATTTCTCTTCACTACCTGGCCTCTCAGCCACCCATTCCCAGCCTTGGCTGAGTGGAGTTGGCTCTCCCTGCCTGCAGCCGCCACGGTGCTGGCAACGCCATTCGGTGCACACACTTAGATGTTATGATATATAGATTCATCTCAGCGGAGTTCATACTTCTAAAAAGTGATAACTGCTTTGCCTGTCAATCAACTCCTCACCCAGGGCCTCCCACAACCGGCCAGCTGAAGGCAGAAGGCAGGAGCATGCTGACCCTGTCCCTCTCCCTGTGTCGGGGTGACAATACCAGGCAAAGCTCCACTAGACTCATTCATAAAAACTGCACTGCTGTCTACTCTGCCCAAGAACCTGGCTTCGAGGTGCCCCACTTGGTGGTGCAAGGCTTGGCTTCCACCAGCAAGCTCACCACCATCACCCAGTCCTTCAGGGAACACAGGTCAGGTCATTTGGCTCAGACTTCTAAGGCTCCCTCCCTTCAGCCAAGAATTCATTCTCTTGGCTGGCTTCCCTCAGCTTTTATTGCTGGTCTTCAAGCTCAACAACCAACTCCTTCTCCTCACTGGACAATGAACTACGTGCACATGCGCATGCGCGAGTGCGTGTGTGTGCGTGTGTATGTGTATTTGTGTGTGTGTATGTACACAACCTCAAGTGTGAGTCCTCACTCCCTACTCTGTTTGAGGCAGGCCTCTTTGCTGTTCTGCTATTGTGGATGCCAGGTTTGCTGCCCCACTCCCACCCCAGTCCCAGAGATTCTCCTGCTTCTGCCTCCCATCCCCCAGTGGGAGTGCTGCAATTACAAACACTCATGCATCTGGCACTGGGTCCTTGGGCTTTGAACGAAGGTCCTCACACTTGCACAGCAAGTGCTTTGACCCGTGTGCCATCTCCCCAGCCCTTCCTCGGACGTTTCAGATCTAATGCATCAGCAGAGAAGGCAGGAGTCAGTCAAGGATTAAGAACAGGAAAGATGAAGCTTTCTGAGGACAGAGGCTGGAGAGGGCAGGTGGTGGGAGCTGCGGCAGCTGGGACTCAGGGGCCCTGGGGACAGGACTGCTCCAAGCAGAGGAAGGGGCAGCAGGGAGGGACCAGGTGGGACCCAGGAACAGAGGCTTGCAAAACACTCCCCGTGGGAGGGGCCTGGGGCCACACTAGAGGAGGCAGGGTCAGAGATTGGGCCCTTTGCAAGGACCAATGAGCGATGGCCACTCAAAACTATATTCTAAGGACCCTGGAATCAGGTTCCTCCTACAAAGCCCTCAGTACCTGGGGCCCAAAGTATGACAAATGATGGCAGAGAGGTGGGGCTGGGGAGGAAGGGAGGGAGGTATGAAGGAGGGGAGAAGAGGAAGATGGGGCAGGGAGGGAAACAGGTGAGGGGGCAGAAAAGCAGGCCACTGACCCTGACCCTTCCTAACCCCTCTCCCACACAGACAACTTAGGCCTCAGCAGTTAACTGAGGACTGGATGCAGATGGCCTTTGAGGCCTCACTGGGGTCCAGAAAAGCACAGGAAAAGATGCACAGGGCTGGCAGAAGACCGTTCCCATGGCCTCCTTCCTCACCATAGTGACGGATGGCAGTGCCACCATTTGAGGAGTCTAAGCACATTCTTCCTTCCCGTTCACCCTGGAGACAGACCCCCGTGTTCCTATCCGCTCCTAAGCCCCACCCCCTGCTATTCGGAACCTTGTGAACATTATCAGTCTGCCAATCCAGTGAAAACCAGTTCTGTGTGTCCTAGGATTTTGGTCCACACTTTGTAATGATTTTTAGTTCACAAGTTTCTAAAGGGCCGGTGAGATGGCTCAGCAGGTAAAGGCACTTGCTGCCAACCCTGACAGCCTGAATTCAATCCCACAGAAATGGAAGGAGAAAACTGACTCCTGAAACATTTTCTGACACGCACATGCCTGTATACACACACACACACCCAAACACACACACACAAACATTATCTCTCTCTCTCACACACACACAATTTTTCTTTTTCAAAAGAGGAGGTGTTTGTGGGGGGAGACAGTTCATAGCTCAGGTGATGTGCCATGCACACATCAGGACCTGAGTTCAGATCCTAAGACCGTGTTAAAAAGACAAGCACAGTGTATACAGTACACATCTGTAATCCCAGCCTGGGGAAGTAGAAGCCGGAGGATCCCGGGGCTCCCTGGTCAGCCAGCCCAACTGAACTGATAAGCTCAGGGTTGAGGGAGAAAACCCTGTCTCCAAAACATAAAATGAAAACACCTAAAAAAGACACCAGCTTCACCCTCTGGCCTCTGCGTGCATACACATACATGTGTATGTGCACACTCGTGCTTGTGCAGACATATACACACATGAAAAAAGCCTGAAAATAAAGCAGGGGATGCAAAGGGAATCCAAGTACTGAAATGGGTGCCCGAGGGCAGCTGGCAGCCATTGCTGCAACCCACAGGCCTTGCCCGTCTAGCCGCCTCCTCTTCCTGCTGCTCCAGATTACAAATTTATACAAGAGAACAAACTGCGGCGACTGGGGGGTGCGCCCCCGGCACAGGACAGAGGAGAGGGGGTACGGCGGGCGGGCACTCCTTTAAACTCAGCATTTGAGAGGCAGAGTCGGGTGGATCTGTAAGTTTGAGGCCAGCCTGGTCTACAGAGCAAGTTTCAAGCCACCCGGGGCTACACAGAGAAATGCTGTCTCAAAAAAACTGACACAAACAGGGAAAGACTAACCTTCTTATAAAGGGGGTGGGGCTGAGGATTTGCCTCAGTGAAAAGGGTGCCTGCCTAAAGCAAGCAGACGCAGCAGAAGTGTCGGGTGTTCAAGGTCCATACACAGAGCAAGCTTGAAGCCAGCCTGGGCTAGACACTCTACCTCAAAGGAAAGCAAATTGTAAAATGTGTAACTATAAGGAATCCTACAGGCAGATCTGGAATCTCCTGAGGAGAGCTACTTGCAAAATGTTTTAAAAATGAGAAAGACCCAGCAAGGGCATCATCACCTGATGGTACATTTCTACAACCCAATTTTGAAGAATAATCAAAACACATCTCTTCCCCCAAACACAGATGACAAGTGGCCACCAGATGCTGGGGACAGGAAACACGGCTGTGGTTTATTTTCTTTGTTTTCAAAAATTAGGGATGTCATTTTTTTTTTAATCCAGGCAAAGAAAAGTAGAAACTGTGGGCTTTCTTTTGTGTGCATGGTGGGGGGGAGGGTGCCCCTGGAAGACCTCCACAGGCTGGACAGCAGACACACCTGAAGTAGGCACCAACGGGGAAGAACCCAAACAGAACTGCCAATCAATCTCTGTCTCTGAGTCATTGTGGGAAAGTTTCTGGGAGCCAAGAACCCAACATCTGAGCCCAGAGAGCTTTCTTCAAGGCACAGGGTACATGTCAGGCTGTGACAAAAGTTCACCCAGAGAAACATCATGAAAGCCACCGTCAAGTGTCCTTTGGCATCTCAGCTGCTACCCCAGGGTCTAGACCCAAAGAACTCCTAGGTCCCAGAAGCCACAGCCTGGCTATGACAGAAGCTACCCCACCTTTCATCACCTAATTCTACCCTTCCTCCAGGTGAGGCACCTATACTGCCACCAGAGCCACCCAGCACCCCCAGATCAACTGCACCTGTGGCTCACATTCTGGATTCAGGGATACCAAGTCCCCCCTATTTCAGCCTGTCTGGTCTGGACTGTCACCAGTCCCTTACACAGAAAGCCACCAGCCAAGGACTCAATGGGATCTTTAGGGAATGAGGTCCAGCTGTGCCCACCCTTCAACCACCCACCCACTCAGCGTGGGAAAGGGCCCACACCTACAAATCTCATGAAACAGTTCCTTCAGCCCTCCACCCACTCCGCTCTGGGATAATAAGCTCCAGGCCTACTCTGCTCCACTCAGCAGGGCTGTGTGGATGATGGCGTGACTCAAACTGGTGGTGGTAGTGGTGACAACGGTGATAATGGTGACACTGATGTTGATGATGGTGGTGCTGATGTTGATGATGGTGGTGCTGATGTTGATGATGCTGACACTGGTGTTGATGATGCTGACACTGGTGTTGATGACGACTCTGCCTGTGTTCACAGGGCCATCGAGAGCTTCCAGGGCTCTCAGAATAAGCATCAACCACGCTCCAAACGTCCTCATGAGGCATCTCATTTAACAGACCCTCCCACTACCAGACACATGCTGCAGACAGGGAAACCATGAAGAAACAGAAAAGTGGCCTGCCAGGGATCACACAACCTCTCCTGGCTAGTCTACCTGTCAGCCCTCCCCAGTTACCCACAATGATGTACTTGTGGGGCCTCACACCAGGGCATCCCTTCCTACACGTTCCCTGTTTGACCTGCTTCGACCTCAGTAACCCTATCCATTGTTCACTAACCACTTCTCTGCTATTTAGCTGTTACCAGAATAAGGTCTTAGTCTGGCCTCCACCGGTCCTAACAAGCTCAGTCACCTGCTCCTAGAAGGTACAAGGAATAGTGAAAAGATGAGAAAGAGTTGACTGGGTTTGGGTTTAAAGGACAAGAAGCCTACACAGAATGCAGCCATGCTGGAAGAGAGGTGGCCCTGCCTGTCACTGACCCATCTTTGTCCTGACTTAGAAATACCCTCCCGAGAGGCAAGTTTCTCCTCTGGCCGCCAGTATCAGTCTTCAGCCTGTCCCTTCTCCCAGTGTGGGATTCCCTGGGAGACCTTAATTCTTTTTTTTTTTTTTCAAGTCATTGTATCTTTAATAATCTGGCAGCAAGTCAAAACATGATAAAAAAAATTGTTCCTTTTACGGGCGAGGCCCATCAATATAGACTCATTCACGTAGTGAGTAAGATAGCATTCTAAACAGCAAGGGAAGGCTTCAAGGCTTACAGCGCGTTTGGTTGCTGATAATCAGCCGGGGGACTAGCAGCACAAGAGATTAACGAGCCTTCAGAGGACAGGACGCGGTTGCTGGGTCATGAGCACCTTGAAGCGTTTCTTGATGGTGATTCGGTGTCTTGAGTATTTGTCATGTGGGGAGAACCGAGCAGGATGGGCAGAGCAAGTCTGTTGTCCCATAGGGTCAAATTTCTTCAGCGTGTAGACGCGATCGCCCTGCTCATTGAGGTAATACTGGAGAAACATGACTGCCCCACAGCAGAAAGACACCTTTCCGTTTACCACCAGCCATGTTTGCCCCGAGTCAAGACCTTAAATCTTCAGGGTCTGTGTTTAAATATCCTGATACCAGAAGTGTCTCAGTCTAGAATGTCACCTCTCCTGCCAGGATGGTGACACAGTCAAGTTCAGGCATAGCCTCTGTCACACATCATCCCTCTCCACTCTGTCTACTCCAGACGCTTCTACCCCACTGGGTGTGAAACACGGTGTTCACACCCTCAGACTTCACAATCCCCCTCGCCATGCAGCACCAACCTCACCGGCCGCCACACGGTGCCTCAGTCACTCAGCGCCACTAACGCCAGTCTTTGCTCTGTCTCTTCCTGCTTCCTGTAATGCTCTCCTCTCCAGACGTCAGTGTGGCCCCTGCACCAGCCCCAATCTTCCTAAAGACTATCCCAACATCGCTCTGTACAGCCACACATCCGTCAGCTGAAAAGGCACAGCTCTCCACTCTGCCCTCACGTTCTCTTCCTCACCAACCATCTGCATATCTTCTTATTTGTTGGTTGTCTGTTCTCACACAGGACCTTCAGGCTTGTTCACTGTCCCGGCATCTAGGGACCTCAGCCCCTCAAGGCAGGTGCTCAAAACATATTCGTGAATGAATAAGTAAGTGAGTAAGTATGCAAATGAGTGAATGAATGTGTAAGCGTGACCATGAATGAGTGAATGAACAAATGCATGAATGAACGGGCAAATCACTGCAGTGCACGAGTGCATGAATGAATAAAATGTGAGAATGAATGGCTGAGCAAGTAAGAGTAAATCTGAGTGATGAATGAATGAATGAATGAATGAATCAATGGACGGGTGAGAGATGGTGCTGTGCTCTCTCCATCCACTCAAGGCTATTCTAAACTCAGTCTCCTTCACGCATAGATCTGTCTCAGTAGGTAACTCAGATCCTCAGGAAAAACAGGACCACAGCAAGCTCAGCAGCACTCAGAAGCTCCAGGAAGGCAGGGGGCGGGGCCAGCAGGCAGGGGGCGAGGCCAACTGGGGAAGCCTCCTGCCTGGAGCCGGACCTGCAAAAGCCTGGCTCCAGGCTCCACCTCAGAGTTGTAGCCCAGGGCTCAGATCACAGAGCCGGGACCTGGGGGTGGGGATAGGGTGGGAAGGAGAGGGCTCATCCTCAGACTGGGACAAGTGTAACTGGTCATAGGAGTCATTGCCTCAACTCCTGTCCCTCCCTGACATCCAACCGTCACTCAGCTTGGATTCCAGACCCCAGGGAACAGCCAGGTCTACTTACTATCCCCTCCCAACCATGACTGTGTCTCCAGTCTGGCTTTGTGCAGCACCTCCTCCCAACCTACCTCCCCCTCTACACAGTACTGGAAGTCTTTTCAAAATAAACTCCCCACCATGCTCCTCCTCTGTTCTCAACTACCCGTCCCCCGCACTCCCTCACACCTTACTTCCTCACAGGTACATACAGGTAGACCATGGGTGAGTGGATAAACTTACAAATGAGTGAGTGGGTGGGTGAGTGGGTGGGTGGGGGATGGACATACAAATAAACAGGCCGGTGGGTGGGTAGATGTGTGGATGGCTGGGTGGAGAGATATATGGGTGGGTGGGCAGACATACAAGTGGATAGATGGATGGGTGGGTGGGTATCCAGACGGTGGACAAGTGGTAAAATGAAGAAGGTAGCAAAACCAGGAGGAAATGGGCCCAGCACACAAGCACACCAATGAGCCCAACAGCAAAGGGGCGGCACAGTACTGCAGTCACAAGCACAGGCCCTGGGATCTGAGTGGGCTTCTACCTAGCTCCGCCTTTTCCTCATTAAGAGACCCTGTGTACATGACACAAAGCCTAAGGCTCCTTGCCAGGAAGGCAGTAGAAAAACTACAAGCACTGAAGTACACAATGCTAGGACGTAGTCATAGCCCTCACACCCGACACGGGTCAGAAGGATCTGACGACCTGACAACCTGACCCGATGGCAGAGGCCAGACTGGGACAGGAGAAAGCCCCAGGCTAGACACGCCTCCCAAGTTAGACACGCCTCCCAGGCTAAACACACTTCCCAAGCTAGACACACCTCCGAGGCTAGACACGCCTCCTCAGAAGCAACACAAAGCCAAGCCCATTGACTTGGGCCTATCACCCTAGCTACTACAACGAGGCAGGAGAACTCTAAGCTCAGACTGCAGAGTGTGTGAGTTCAGGGCCAGTTCTGGGCAACTTAATGAGATCCCATCTCAAAATAAAAAGTAAAAGGGAAACTGGGGAATGGATTCAACCCTGGCCACACGCTCTGCAACCAAAATTGGAGGTGGAGGCAGTAACACGGAGTTAGATCCCCCAAAAGGTCTGCAGGAGAAGGGGCAAAGTGGGGAGCAGAGGCCTCTGTGGGCACAGATGCTCGGGGAAAGAGGGAGAGAGCCGAGGTAATGTTAAATGGAGGATGGATTGGAGGGTGGAGGAAGAGAATTGGGGAGGTGAGCCGAGAAGACAAGAAGCTAGCCCGGTCTCTGCTGCACTGACTCAGCCCACTTTGGTTTATGTCGCTCTCCACAGAGCTTAGGCCTAAATGAGTGTCTGCCATATGCTGGGGAGAAGAAACAGAAGGTGTGGGTAGCAGGGAAAAGCTCCGGGGGGCCTGTTGGGCAGGACCGGGAGAAACTGGTTTCCTTCCATCCAATGGGAGCCCGGTGTCAAGACAGTGATAGAGGGCCAGCACTTTCCTACAGCCACCCCGAAAGCTGGCGTCACGCCCAAGATTCACACCTGACAAGCCCAGCTCAGGGACCCGGGTTCCTCCTCACGAGACCTGCCCATCCCTTAACCATCAGCTGGAACATCCCTGCTGCTGAAGAAGTCTTGAGAGCCCCAGCGTATGTTTATCTCTGGAGATGTGGGAGAGCGAGCTATCAGGGAGTGGGTGAAGCAGGAGCATGCACTCAAATAAGTCACACACTCACGTGCAGCACACAGCCTCTGTCTAGCAGGCTCAAACTGTGCAGTGCCGCGTGCACGCGGGAACCCCACTTCTGCTAAAAACACAATGACGGTGCACGTGGGAGAGTAGCTGCCCTGGACCCCTTCTGCCCGATGGGAGAGCCCAGCCCGTGCACGGTAATAATCATGGCCAGCGTCTCTGAGCTCTCTCTGAGCACCAGGCAACACCAGAGGAGCACCAACAACAGATGGGAACACTGAGGCATGAAGCAGTCAGTAGCCCAGAATCGTAACTGCTGCTGGAAGTCATTCAGGGAGCATTCATGATTTTAGGGCCCGAAGAGGTGATGAGGGACTCCAGAATAACCTCTAACCTCTCCCTACTCAGTGAGGGCTCACACTAGAACAGAACAGGAACAAGTGTGAGCCAGAACCATGCCCACAAGAAGAGCCCCTGGTTCAAGCAAGGCTTCGTCCAGCAGGGCACCTCCCGACTGCCAGCAAGTCGCCAGAGGGCAGAGTGTGAGCTGGCAGGCTGTGTGGACCACAGATGTGTTGTGTTTGGCTCCTGAGTTGTTTGTTGCAAATGTGACTGGCTTGCCAGCTTTTACAAAGCAAATGATTTCATACCAAAAAGTCCGCATTTCCGGCTGCTGGAAATCTCCTGCAATGCTAGATTTGTGAAATGGGGCAGGAACCATGGCTGGGAACTGTGTTAGGAGCTGTGGCTGGGAACTGTGGCTCCTCCCGTGGCTGGGGACCATGGTTCCTCCCGTGGCTGGAGACCGTGGCTGTCTTAGGAAGCAGCTGCTCATTCCCTTGCATGGAACTCATGCTCACTGGTTCTACAGAACCCTCAGATGCATGTCCATGAGGAATGTGAGCTCTGCAACAAGGCCTCACTTGGGTCTAATTAACCTCTGCCGCCTCCTGGCCATGTGTATCTGGGCAAGTTACTTTTTCTTCTAAACCTCGAGTTTTCTCATCTACAAAACAGTGGCCAGCCCACAGGACTGGTGGCTGTATCCAGTAAGCACTCTGTGTTAAAGGAAACTCTGGTCTCCCCAGTGTCTAGGCCAAGGCTCAATTCTTCTGTAATATCAAGAGCTAGCACTTGCCTCATTTGACAAATACACTGTCCAAACTCAGTCCACCTAAGAAACCTCAAACCACACCAAGCATGTACTGAGAACAATGAAAACACATGTGTAAAACACCACACACAAACACTCATAGCAGCACTCCTCACAACAACCCAACAATAGAACCCCAAATATCAACAGGTGAATGAACAAAATGTGGTATGTCCATTCATGAGAATATGACTGAGCCAAGAAAAAGGAATGAAATTCTAACCAGTCATACCGGTTGTGGTAATGACCTCTGAACATACCACGTTAAGTGAAAGAAGTCAGACACAAACAAGGACCACATCTTGTGAGACACCACTAACATATGATGTTCAAACTGGATAGAGGAAAAAATAGGTCTATGGTTTTCATGAGTGAAGAGATGAATGGGCGTGACCACTAATAGGCTTTAGTTGTATTTCCAAAGTGATTAAAATGTTCTGGCATTAAGCCAGGCGGTGATGGTGCACCTTGGGAGACAGAGGCAGGTGGATCTCTGTGAGTTCAAGACCAGCATAATCTATAGAGCGAGTTCCAAGGCTAACACAGAGAAACCTTGTCTCAAATATATATATGATTTTTTTCTTCCTGCAGCTGATTAGATGACCTGTCCAGCTATGGGCATCAGGGTTCATGACCTTTCCTCAGGCAGGTCACTTCTCTCAAGCTTAGGTCAAAGGCTACACTGGGGCACCTCGTAACCTCCAGCCCACCAAGGTCTCTAAGGACCCTCCAAGTACAGCCCTCTAGGTGGAAGCATTACTTATTTGTAGCTACAGAACAGCTGCGGCCACTCATAAATGACCTAAACATCCCACAGTGGGGGCTGTCCTTGTCACAGAGGACAGGAAGAACCCATGCAGGTTTTCCTAAGAGATTAAGCTTTCCACGTGACTGGGTCAAATGTCAGAACAAGGAATCTGCAGCCCACCTCCCCCAGAAGGGTCTGCCCAGGGCTTTTCTATGAGGTCATTCTCTCTCACTAAGTATCCTTCTGGACTAGAGGATCCTCTCAAAGCTCAGAGTGTCCCCTCACTTACCAGAAGGAGTCTCCATGGGGCAAGAAGACTTCCAAGAGACACCCCTTCCCCTTAAAGACAGCTGGGGATCCCTGCACTGGTGCAGGGCTATAGATGAGGCCCTCTGGAACAAGGGCCTGCCTCTGAGCTGGGAAAGGGGCCTACATGTCCTGAAGGCCAGCCTCTGAGCCAGCCAGCCCATCTGCAGACGAGGGGGCCATATGTGAAGTATTGGGATCCAGCCAGAGACTGAAGGCACAGAGAGGGGAAACAGGTAAGGAAGACCAGTGTGGGCTGGCAGAGCTCCAGAGCACAGGAGGCTGTGCCAGGGAAGGGAAACAGACAAGCCAGAGGCTGAAACCGAGAAACAACCTCAGAGGGAAGGAAGAGACCAGAAGGGTGGAAGCCCTGCAGCCGCCTTCCCTGGAGGCCCTACCCGGCAGCCCCAGTGGTGAGGACGGGAGGAGGCTCCCAGGCCAGAGCTACTAGTACAGCTCCGTGGGAGGAGGAAGCCATTCCAGACTGGGGGCTGGGTCTGGAAGTGCCAAGCGGCCGACCAGGTTGCCATGGCCACAGAGACAAAGAGAGGGGCTGAGAAGAGGCTGGGACAGAGGCCCATGAGGGGCCCCAGCTGCTGGTGGTCCCTGGGGAAGCCCCAGCTCTCCCTCCTGGACAGGATTTCAGGGTTGTGGATGGCCAGACAGCCTTGCAGGAGAGCCTGCAGGTTCAGTTCTATCCAGGTGCCAGGACTTCCTAAGCTGCTCACCTGCCTGAGCCTCAACTTCCCCATCTGTTTAGTGGGTGTAGCCCCTCAGCTGTCCCAGCTCATGGGGGACAATGAGCACAGGGCGGTTGTAGAGGGGAAGGGGACAACCAACCTTCAGCCCAACATGAGCTCACAGAAGAAGGACTTGGCTGCAGTCTGTTGCAGGTACACTCCCCCTCCTAAGATAGGCATGCTCCATCTCCCCTGAGAACAGCTTCCTCTTTTTAATACCGAATCCATTTGGGGCTGGGACTTTTATAAAATGCAATAAACACGAATTGCCAGAAGCATACAGTCGAAAGACAGACTAATGGTGTCTAAGCCTTGGGTGCAACTAGCATGAAAGCGTTAACCCTGGCTCTGACTTCTTGCTGCCAACATCTGCAGAAGTCGCCTGAGCAGGAGACACTCAGAGCTCCCCAGGGCAGGACAATGGGCCTAGAGCAGTGTCTCTCACCTTCCTAACGCTGCGACCATTCCTCATGTTGAGGTGACCCCCAACCATAAAATTATTTCATTGTTCCTCTTTAACTGTTCATTTTTGCTACTGTTATAAATCATAACTAAATGCTTGACACGCAGGATATCGGAGATGTGACCTTCCCCAAAGAGGTCGAGCCCACAGGAGTCTCAAACCTCTGGGCTCTGTGATCTCCTGGCAAATAAGTGAACATCTCCGTGCCTCAGATTCCTAATGAGCAGCAGAACAACATGAGCGGCATCTTGGGGGTGTGGTGGGGAGTCTGCAGCTACTCTTTAGTGCCACACCTGACACACTGAAACCCTCCCATACCCACTGTCACTGTAAAACACCATCCGATGTCAGCTGGCACCAGAGCTATGACTTTCCCATCCCCTGAGCCTCACCCATGGGTCACCATCTGATGTATTGTGTGGATGTCTGGTGTCTGGCATCCTGCCTCAATTCCACCTAGAATGTTAGGCCTGTGAGAGCAGGGGTGAGAGTCTATCCTACCACCCTCAAATGGCCAGCTCACCAACAACTAGGTTCTGGTACTGGGTAGGTGCCCAATAGGTAGGAGGGAGTGGGAGCTAAAACCCAGTTCTGCTACATACTTGCTGTGTGACCTTAAGAAAATGACTCAACCTCCCTGAGCCTCCATCTCCTTACCTATAGAGCAAGAATATATAGGCCTGCCAGCCTTGTCCATGTGTGGAGAGGCTAGAAGAGGGAGGCTCCCTGCAGAGAAGCTCAGTACAGACCAGAGACTTCCACCTGGACCAGGTGGCATCCCCAAGAGACACATGATGCATAGGGATATCACAACTGGGGAGGGGGTTGGCCCCAGCTAGTGGGTAAAATCAGGGACAGAACAGTCCCTGACAAAAGGGTTGTCCCAAAAGAGGGGACAAGCTGGTGGACTCCAGCATCCACACTGAGTGACGGTAGGTAGGAGGCAGGCATGTGCTGGGGCTCACAAAGCAATGTAAAACCATCCCACAGATGCTCCTCGACGCCAGCACAGATGCCAGGTGCTCACAGCCGCTGCCTTCAGAGACTCAGAGCCAACTAAAGAGCGAGACTCTGGGGCACTCGGAGTCACCATTGGTCTGTGGCCTTGACTCAAATGCATGCACAGGGAAGTCGTCCATCCTAACTGCCAGCGACATGAACACACTGGAAGGATCTGGAAGGCTAGGGAGCTACTCCCCTGCAGTACACTTTCTATCGGAACACATCCATGTCTGTCAGTGACAGCAATAAAATGTGGCTGAGCATGGTGGCGCACACCTTTAAGCCCAGCACTCAAGAGGCAGAGGCAGGCAGATCTCTGTGAAATCAAGGCAAACCTAGTCTACACAGTTGAGCTCCAGGATAGCCTGGGCTACTTAGTGAGAACCTGTTGTATAAATAAATAAATAAATAAATAAATAAATAAAGCCAAAATTCCTGCCAAATAGAAATCCCATCCCTGGAAAGACACCAACGCAGAGCTGAGGCCTGACCTATCTCTGTCCCACCATGGCTTTAAATAGCTCCGATGAGCACAGCCTCAACGACCAACAGGGGGCTAAACAATGCACAGAACATCCATCTGATACCTGACGGAGACCCATACAGATGCTACTGGTAGATGAAGCAACTGTGTGACATCTTCCATAGCAAAGTGGTAAGGCACGTGTCACCTACAATCACATACGTCACATAAACTCACCTCTGCCACATAGGAATCACGCATGTAAATTTTACACATGGGTCATATTTAGCATACATACCACATAGGGGTGGTTTTTGGTTGGTTTTTTACTTTGTTTGTGAGTGTGTGTGTGTGTGTGTGTGGGTGTGTGGGTGTGTGTGGTGTGTGTGGTGTGTGTGGTGTGTGTGGTGTGTGTGGTGTGTGTGTGTGTGTGTGGTGTGTCCCTTCTAATGAACTAAACTCAGGTCTTCAGGTTTATACCTTTTATCTTTCTGGGCAATCTCCCAGACTTGGCTGGGTTTTCGTGTTTGTTTGTTTTTATGTTGTTGTTTGTTATTGTTGTTGTTTGAGATGGTTTCATTGTGTATACCAAGCTGGCCTGAAACTCATGGTAATCCTCTTGCTTCAGTCTACCAAGCGCCAGGATTACACCACGCCCAGCTACGCTATCTAGTTTTATATACACATATCTTATATAAAGATGGCTATGATACTTTTTAAGTTCATTTAAAGGACACAAAGGGGTGTGAGGTAATCTGGTAGAGCTGTCTGTCTCCCCACTGATCACCAGGGTTGATTTGGCTGATAATGTCAGTCAGCCAGTCAGATGTCCCTTCCTTTCCATGTGCATCCCTCCCAAAGCTTCGAACTTATCAGGAACGACAACCTGCTCAGACAGAGGACTAGCCTTCGGTCAAGGGTACATAGGTAGCTTTGGTCCTCTGCCAGAACCTGCAGACAAGCTTTCAAGAAAGATCATATGCAACAGGATCCTAGCTTAAAGTCCAAAACCAGAGGACACTAATGTTCAATGACAGAAGCCAGGGCTAGAGATGTGGCTCTGCTGGCAGGGCCCCTAATTAACATCCAGAGGTCCCCAGCACCCCCATCAAGCAGGTGTAGTACTTCAGGACCTGTAATCCCAGCAGGAGAATCAAGTGTTCAAGGTCATCCTTAGCTACCTAGTGAACCCAAGGCTAACCTAGGCTACATGAGATACTGTCTTGAAACAACAAATCAGAATTGTGGGTATGTGGGGGGAAACAAAGAGAAGGGCCAGCCTGTGGGTGCTGGTGACCCTCCTCCGGGAAATGGAAACCAGTTACACAGACATCCTAGCACATGCAAGTCCCCAACCCTGACTTCACTCTGTTTTGCACATAAGACTTTGCTATGGATGAAAAGGGAGCTAGCGGGGTGATCATCGTGGATCACATGGATGGGTAGTCCCTAAATTCCATCACCCCCCTTTCCCAGAGAGAGAGTTCTCTGCTGGGGACAAAGGCCCCTACTGCTCCCCAAGAAAGCAGCAAGTGAGAATCAAGCTGGCCTTTGTGGTTGGATCCAACACTGCAGGACAAAGAGCCAAATGACGGCAGAGGGGGGACCCCAGCCCCCCAGGACACTGAAGCCCATTCATGTTGGAAGCTGGCCATTTCCCCAGGGAGCTGGGAACAATATTCCCTTTTACCACCCTTCTTGTCTCCTACTTCCGCATTTAATTGCAAGTTCATGGGTATTAAGAAGCTCACACAGCTGACCTAGCTCCCTCTCCGGCCCCATCCCCCCCACAAAGAGTGGCACAGCACGGCCTCTGTTCCCAGCCCCTCTGCGGTCTTCCCAGGGATCTCTGCCTAGAGATGAGAAAACAGCCATCCCAGTACCTGACTCGGTTCCCAGAAAGTTTTCTCACCTAGCCAGCCAGGCTGTCCCTGCCCTCCCCACCCCTGCTCAAAGGTGACTCGATGGCAGCCTCTGCTCTGACCTCCCACGCCTTGCTGTTACTCCACTGACTCCCAGGGGAAAACTCCAGCCTGCCTGGCAGCAGAACCAGGGCTCAGGGCATCAGAGTTTCTCACCTGGCTTTACCTTCCCTAGGCCAACTCCTGACTCCCACCTCAGCAGGTGGCCAAAGCCTTGGATCACCTAAGGGCCCAGAGCAGCCCTTAGGCCAGTGCCTGGTGCCTAGTAGGGTTGAAGAAACGTCACCCAAGCTGTCTTCCCATCCTTCACAGATGCCCCTCCACCCTGGACCCCAGGTTTCCCACATCCAGGATGTTAAGCCCTCTGCACACAGCCTGTAAGTCACCATCTTCTTCAGGAAGTTCCCGGGATGGCTCCCCTGAGCTGCCTCACTCCCACCCTTCCCTTTCCCTTCCAATTCCAGGTGACCAGCTTTGCTTGGTCTCCTGGTTACTAGGCCACCTCCTAATCCAGGCTGCCACCAGCCTATGCTAGACACTGATGTATACAGCACTTCTTGTTGCTTTTCTAGCTCAGCCTCCTCAATTGACTCAAGGGACCCAGAGAAGCACAGGATAGACCCCCTCTTCTGCCTGTTTAAAGTCCTCATAAAGCATCTGTCCTCACCCCTACTCCCCACCCCCATCCACCCCGCCAAAAGTCCTGCTTGTCTCTGTAGCAGGCCCTGAGCTGCTGGCCAAGTCACTAGCCTCATCTCGGACTCAAGCCTTCCAGGCCTGACCACGTGTCCCTGGAGGCGGGGCCTGCGGAGGGCGGGACCTACGGAGGGCGGGACCTACGGAGGGCGGGACCTACGGAGGGCGGGACCTACGGAGGGCGGGGATGTCTGTAGAGAGTGAGGGGTCAGAACAGACTTCCGGGCTACACCTGGGGACAGCAGGGGCAGAAGGTCCTTAGGCTCCCAGCAGGTGATCGATAAACATTTGCCAGGATTAGGGAAATGGAAACAACTCTTTGTTTTGGGGGAATGACTTAGAAACCTTCTCACCTCCATCCAGGACCCTGACCACTAATAGATATTATGTCCCTGTGGAAAGCGGTCACGGCCCCATATATAGAAATTTCCCGTATTTCTCAAGAGCCCTGAACCCCAGTTAGGAGCCCAGGGAGTTAGAAGTTGGCTGCATGGAGCTATCTCATATCACAGTGCAGGGATATAAACAGGCTCCTGCATGCCGGAGCCCTGAACTCCAGCGGTCACAGGAGACTCTCCGAGCTGCAGTTGCCCTGCCTGGTGTCTGCACACAGCGTCACCTGCTTCCAACGGAAGCTTTTCGGTCTAAGGACCACACTTTCCTCACATGTACTCAAGTACAGAGGGGGCCCTGGCACCCCATGTACCCTTGGGTGGAGGTCTTCCAAATGACTCCAGAGAGGCGGAGGGGCGTGGGAGAAGTGGGCTTGTCTAACTCCTCTTGGGAGCGTGGGGCTTACCCTAGGCTGTGCTTGCTGAGGTCTTGCTCCTGCTGGTCACCTCCAGCTAAAGACGACATCTCCCTCAGAGCTGGGGCCAAGTGCCACAAAAGGGACTGGAGGGAGCTGCTTTGATGTGGTGGAGGAGGAGCCAGCCTGACGAAGGGGTCTAGCCAACAGTGGGATGGAGAGAGGACTGAAGGATGTCACCAGGGCAACTTGAATAGAACTATCCCACAAACCCTAGTGTCATCATCTTATGAAAACTACACAGTGACCCCTGGAGCTGAGAACACCTGTCACTCCCTATTAATGGATAGAGAAACCAAGGCACAGAGAGGCTAAGTAATCTGCTCTGGATCACACAGCTTCCCAGGGCTGGACCCAAATCCAAACTTGTCAAGACAGAGTCTCTCACTGAATCTGGAGTTAGGAAGTTCATAGCTGGCAGCAGACGAGTTCCAGCGACCCCGTCTCTACCCCTGATAGCACTGGGGTTTCGGGAACATGTGCAGCCATGCCTGGCTTTTTATGTGGGTGTGGGGGACTCAAACGCAGGTCCTCCCCATGCTAGCATAGCAAACACTCTGACCACTGAGCCATGTCTGACGCCCAACATGTGGAAGTCTTGAGTTTTAAAATCAGGACAGAGAAACCAAAGTTGCTGCAGTTAAAACACATAGACTCGGTGTATGAATCTCCAGGCCTCTCTGTAACAGGCCCTGAAAGAAGACAGGCATTCTGAGGTGCTGAGGTGTCGCCCAGGCTCTGACAGGCTGAGGAGGGAAAAGAGAAAACCCGGGCGGGGGCGAGAGTGGGGTTCCCTGAGAACAGGAACGTGTCACAGACCACTGGCATCTGGTTTGGCCTTATCTCCTAAAGCCTGTTAGAAACACAGGTGGTCAAGAACTCACACTAAAGACACTAAAACTGAGGCGTCCCAGCTTGGACTCCAAGTTAAGAAGGACAGACATGGCAGGTTCAGAGAATCCCCTGGAACCGAAAGGCTCAGCAAGCCTACAGACCACACTTTCACAGAACAGTTCCTTTACTTGCCAGAAAGAAAGGGGATCGGCCACGGTCCCTGAGGGGATCAACGGGTCCCTAAGCATCCTCTCTTAGCCCTGAAACAAGATCCAAGAGGCCCAGAGGCGACATATGCAGAAGGGGAGGGAGAAGGAGGCACTCCCAACAGTTATGGGAGTGACAGACAAGCCATCTGGAGCCCCATCTTGATAAAGGAAGGGGACCCAACAAGACTGGGGTGTTTATAAGGCGTGAGGTAGGTGTGGGGGACAGGCAATGCTGCCTGTCATCAGAGCTCAGAGGCCCGCTCCCATTAGTGGCTCTACCCATTCCAAGCCCCTCCCACGACTCCCACTGTTTCCAGTTTCTGAAAGTTGAGCCTTAAGGACTATCCTGGTACAAGCAGTTTGGGAGGAGTTTGGGGAGAAAGTCCATGGCCCAGTCTGGCCAATCAGAGCAATGCTCCTCCTCACGAGGGTTCTATCCTGGAAGAATACAGGAAGCAAAGGAGCTAGCCCCTTGATCCAGCTGTGCCTGAAGCCCAAGTGTGAGTCACGTCTTTTATTTAAAGACAGAATTGGGATTTCTGCAAGGGCTTGGATCCCCGTTCAAGCATAACCTGCATGTCCACTGCCTCTCCTCTGGATGAGGACAGGTGACAATGACCAAAAGGATCTTCCCTCAGCCAGGAAAACAGAAAAGACAAGATCTCTGAACTCCAGGGGCTTCCATTCCACTGACACAACCACCAGGAGGGACTGAAAGAGTAGAGAGAGGACACAGAGGAACTAACACGTCAGACAGGTCAGGGTACCTTCAGGTCTGGGAGCGGGGTATCCACAGATAAGATGGCTGACAGAGACCTGAAGGTGAAGGATGTGCAGATACCTGGGGAGCATTTCAGACCAAGCATGAGCTAAGGTCCTGAGGCAGGAAGTGACAAGATATGTGTGGGTGAGGCCAGAGCAGTGGAGACAGAGGAGGTGACTCTGTGGGGCTTTTATTCAGAGCAGAGAAGAGTGACCTGACTAACAAGGTCCCTGAGGAGAGCCAAGTGCTAGGGCCAGGAGTGGACACAGGAGGCCAGGGGAAGGCGACCCTCCTGGTGGGGACAAAGGAGGCTGAGACCACCCCCACAGGGTGTGGCTGAGGCAAGAGGAAAAGTGGCGAGGCCAGACTCTGGCTGCTGTGGAGATGGAACAGCAGGATATCCTGGTGGCTGGAGCAGGCTGGAGAGGAAGACTGTGGACAGAGGACACCAAGCAGTGATCTGGAAACGTGGCAAGCTGTGCAGAAGCCAGAGGGGCTACAAAAACAGTGGGAAGATGGTGGGCTCTCGGGGTCTGCCAGACAGCCAGACAGAGTTGTCTGGTGTCATCCCGACAGAGTCGCTCAGGTCTGCACAGACGTCAGCGTGGGAATGAAATGTGAGCAAAGGTCAACCAAGGACATCGTCAGCGACAGAATGCAACAGCAAGGAGAACCTGAGGGAAGGTTCATCCTACCTCCTGTCACTGGACCTTCAGAACTCTCAGCTTCCTGTGGGAGGGGGGAGGAACTGTACCAAGGACCCTGCTCCCACAGGGTGACTTTCTACAGACATGGGATTTGGGGTTTGTAGCTATCTCCATTCAGCCCCAGAGAGGGAAGAGGGGTGGCTCTCAGCTCTCTCCCAAGCCTAGCGCTCAGCTCAGACGCCAAACAGAGACCAGTGAGCGGCTAGCGGGGCTGGCAGAGGCGGCAAACACTGCTATCCACCTGGAGCTACAGAGACCCTTCCCAGCACCTTCCAGAGTTACAGACCTGACGCACAGTGCAGGATGGGAAGGTATCTTGGAGGGAGAGCTGTGGTGACCTGCAGGCAGTTGTGCATACAAAATAAAGTGCTATGACAAACACAGGCCAGGAGCTTCCAAGTCCTCTCAGCCTCAGGCCCTCCTTCCTTCCCTCTGCAAAGTACTTAGCAAGTGACATCTGTCAGCATCCTCTGCACTGCTAAGAGCACGGTGGGGCAGGCCGTTAAACCCAGCGCTATTAGAGGCAGAGGAAGGACCAGCCTTGCTGACCAGACCCTTCTCTGTGAGGCCATCAGATGTTTGTCTGATATATGCATACTTACATTCGGGATGAAACTGTATGCATCTACACACACCTGTTGTCTCGGTTTGCTTTCTACTGCTGTGATAAAACCATGACTAGAAATAATTTAAGGAAGAGGTGGTTTTGCTTACACTCCCCCATGAGAATCCATCACTGAAGTCAGGGCAGGAACCTGGAGACAGGAACTGAAGGAGAAGCCATGGAGGGGTGCTTCTTACTGACTTGTACCCCATGGCTTACTCAGTCTGCTTTCTTATATCTCCCAGGACTCCCAAGCTGACACCATCTACAGTGAGCTTGGCCTTCCCATGGCTATCGTTAATCAAGAAGATGTCCCCCAGACCAATCTTTTGTAGGCCTTTTCTCAATGAGAAACCTATTTTTCCCTATTCTCAAGTGATTGCAGCTTGGATCAGGTTAACACAAAACTAACCCACACAAAGGCAGAAGCTGACTATCACTGTTCTTCCTCAATCCTTCTACTTTATCCACCAAGGCAACCTCTCTCTGATCCCAGAGCCCACTAACTGGAGTCTAGCTCGCCCACTGGTCCCAGGATCTTGCCTGTACATTACAGCTAGCCGTTGCACCTGTCTGGGTTTTCTGTGGGGTCTAGGGATCTGAATTCTGCTTTTCATGCTTGCTTGGCACACATTTTACCTGCTGAGCCACCCCCTCAGCCCCAGATATATCCCAGCATCCCTGTGCTACCCAGCGGAAGTATCCTTCCTTCCTAGTCCCGACAACCCAGTCCCATTGCATTTCCATAGGTCCCCTGGCAGGCAAAACAGGTCTCCCTCATGAACCACGGTTGTGCATCCATCACCATGGTTACAGAGGCCCACCAGGGGTTTATGGAACCTGGGGCTATATTCTGGGTGTTCTGTAAAGTGTCTCTCTCTCTCTTTTTTGTTTCCTGGTTTTTAAACCAACTCCAGGCTGGGCCTGTTATCCTTAGTAACACCTAACATTACTGAGTCGCCTACACTAAAGAGCTACTTACAATCTGCCTTGATTCAGGGCAGGGGGTAGGACAGGGATCAGAGGAGGGGAGAGCTACTGGGCTTCCCACTTTAGGAAGAATAAAGCTAAGGCTCAGAATGAGAAACGGGGGTTGAAGACATGGTAATTACCACGAGAACCTGAAAGATGGATGATCCATAGATGGGTACACAGATGACAGATACATAGAAAGATAGATGACAGGTACATAGATACATAGACAAACGGATGGACAGACGGACAGACAGACAGACCGACAAATAAGCAGGCAGACACACAGACAGGCAGACACACAGATGTACCCTGCTCCCAAGTCACACAGCCGGGTGTGAGGAGAAAGGTAAAAACAAGTTTCCATACTTTGGGCCTTCAGTATGGAAAGTTCTCTGACAAGGGACCATGGACCTCAAGACCCACTCTGAATTAGCCCATGGACTCAACATCTGAAAGGCCAAGGCCAAGGTGTACCACGCAAAGGTTCCACAGAAACTGAGTGATGTGGCAGGAGCGAGGAGAGCCACCGATGTGCAGGGTGTCGAGACAGCTCCTTGGAAACACTGAGAGCCCATGAGAACCCAATGGACCAATCTCTATCAACAGGGCAGGATGGTCAGGGAAGGGAACTTCCCAGGCAGCAACATCCCAGCAGAGTGGGGCCAAGGATGGAGTTGAGCTGTGCTGAGATCCCACCAGCTAGGTAAAAGGATGGAATGGGAGACGACAATGGAAGGTGCCAGGCAAAGGTGGCAATGGGGTGAGGACAGCCTCCATCTTGGCACACAACAGTTATAATGCAATTGTCTTCTATGTCCCTGACGCTGCAAGACTAGGAGCTCGCTGAAGGCCCAGAGGGTGTCCTGCACACTACCTACCAAAGCATATGTGTACCAAACATCGGTGCAGAAAATCCCAGCCTGCCTCACTTCAAAGAAGAGCCTGGTACACAGTCTACAGTGTGTATTGTGGCTGTGTGTGGTGCGACTGTGTACTGATACAGCTTGACTTATTATTAATGTATTCTACATTCATTTGAAAATCTGTTAATTATAACTAAGGCGGCAAATGCACAAAAGTATACCAAGTATCTCTCCCCGTTATCAGCCCAAGGTTGCCTGAGGCCCCCTATGGCGGGATCCTGGTGCGCACCCTGCAGTAGCTTTCTCCACACCGTTACCGCTTAGGGTGTTCTTTTCTAAGAACAGCCTGCTGTCCCTGAGCTTACATGCCTGATGCTCCAGCTCCTGAGTGACTGACTAGCCAGTGCCATCACAGTAAGTTAGCTCTCAAGTGTGCTACCCACCCCTAAAAAAGCCTGGGTCGCCTGGGTGCTACTTAGAGGTGGCAGAAACTTTAGAGGGTGTGGCCTAGTGAAAGGAAGCCACCTAGCCAGAGAGATACTAACTCATGGACATTGGGGCCCAACCCCTCTCTCCCTCCCTCCAGCCCTGAGGTGAGCAGGTCTCACAGACCTGTTGCCACAGCCATGGCGAACTGCCTTACCCAGGCCCAAAGGTGACCGGACCAACCCAAGACTGAGACCTCAAAAGCTATGCCCCAAAGTATATCTTTCTTTCTTTAAAACTAATGCTCTCAGATGCTTTGTCACCACAACAGAAAGCTGACTAACATGCCTACCCAAAGAGCCTTTTTGTGCTATTTTTTTCCCTTTTCCTTCTTCCTCTTCTATTTAAGATAGAATCCCATGTAGCCCAGGCTGGCCTCAAATATGCTATGTAACTGAGGGGACTTTGAAAGCCTGCCTGAGCCTCCTGCCTCCGCTGCCCCTGCCAAGATTACATTAAGCCCAGTTTCCGTGCTATTACTGTTTTGTTGTTGTCGTTGTTGTTGTTACTGTTTTCCCTCTAAACACAGGGATTACCTTCCTGACTTAACTCTAGCTGCTGTCACCCACAGAGAGGATATGATCAGAGGTTAGGATCATTCTTTGCAAAGCGTGCCTGGTGGTCTAACAAGTTATTTGCTAATGACCACTTCTGTGGTTTGCCTGTTGGGTCTTTAGTATTTTACTGTGTCATTAAAAACTCAGCTGGGAAGAAAAAAAACCCTCACAGCTTTTCATCTTTCACATGTGCTGTGTGTGTATGCACTCTGTGTGTGTGTGTGTGTGTGTGTGTGTGCACGTGTGCACGTGTGCACCAATAAGTGTGCATGTAGAAGACAGATCAGAGCCTCTGGTATCTTCCCTCATTCTCCACGTCAGTGCTCTGAGACAGGGTCTCTCCTGAACCAGATACTCACATTTCAGCTAGGCAGGATGGCCAACAAGCTCTTGTAATGTACCTCTCTCTGGCCCCACCTTCAACCCTGTGTAGCTTTTTCCCTGAGTCTAGGGGATTCAAATTCAGGGCCTCACACTTTCAAAGCCAGCGCTCTTACCCAGTGAGCACCTCCTCCTTGATTTTATTCCGAGAGATTTCCCCAAGGGAACAGAGCCAAGGGTGCCAGCAATGTTTTAAAGTCACCGCCAAGCTATTTTAACACTCTGCTGCTCTGCCTGTCCCCTGCCTGTCCCCTGCAGCCATGCCAGCCTGGTTCCACAGCTGCTATGAACACTGTAGTATAAAGGACAGAAGGCTGACGTTGACACGCATCCTCTCAGCAGAATGGCAGCTCCGCATCGTCCTCAGCCCACAAGACAAGCAGAGTCTGGAGCATTGACTGGGTACTAGGACACACGCTTGCAAACCCAAGTCTGTTCGTTTGAGGCCAGCCTGGGCTACACTGACTCTCTCAAAACATAAAGGGAGGGGGCACTGCTAGGAGGCAGTTCAATGAGGGAGTACTTGTCTAGCATTTCAAAGACTTAGGTTCTATCCTCTCCCCTCAACCCCAGGGAAAGGGGCAAAAAAAAGCATTCCAACCCAGATGAAAGCGGGAGTGGGGAACATGCTACCCCATTACAGGAGCCGGCACGGGATGGGGACACCTTAGCCCTGCCCCTCCCACCCTGGCAAGCTGACTTCTGAGCCTACACTGTCCACCCCCCCAACCCCACCGTGGAATGATTTCACACCCGGGCCGGACAAAGATGCCTTTGTCACTTGGCGAGGGAGCCAGCACTGCCGGAACATTCTGGGTTCTGTTCATTCAGATCTCCCTGTGTGGGGAGGGAGGGCTTCCCACTGGAGCTGACCTCAGGCCCAGACGCCTCAGCAGACCTGGAGCGGGCTCCAAGCCCCTGCTGGTTTTGCTGGTTCACTCCACAAACACTAGCTGTGAGCTCAGGCTGGGCCAGGCACTGGAAGCCAGCTTCACACTTCATCTTCCAACCCAAAAATATAACACTGCTAACACCACTCGCGGATGCAAACGGGCCAGATGGGCCCTGGGTCGCACAGCTGGTGTGAGCCTGGACAGGCTATGAAACTTTCTCTTATAAGGTGACAGGGGAACACCTTCCCATTAGTTGGGGGGGGGGGGGGCACTGTGCTCGGAACACAGCACTTCAGACCTGTGACCACTGGTGCTCTCAGGAGACCCATGGAAAGAGCCAGAACAGTGGGCAAGTAGCAGCGGGACTATGTCTTTTAAAGTAGGCAGGCAGGTGGCAAGAAGACAAAGAGGCATGGACTTCCTGATTGAGGTAGAAGCCCCAGCAGAGAGAAGAAACAGTCCACCCAGCATCTGACCCTTTATGGCCCCAATGCTCTGGGGTCTTCTTCCTAGGAATCACCCCTCCCCCACACACCTCCAATGGGTACAGGGAAGTCCTGCCCTGAGTCTCAGTGAAGGATCAGACATGGGCACAGGACCTGTGGTAGCCAATCGGAGCCCACACAGGACATGACACACTCTTTTGTAACCCAGGCCTCGCGGTTCCTGGTTGTTGTTGCTGCTGTTTGTTTCTTTGTTTGTTTGAGACAGGTTCCATGTAGCCCTGACTGTCCTGGAACTTACTATGTACACCAGGCTAGCTACTATACCCTGTTTAATATTTTTAATTGGATTTAGAGTGTGTGTGCGCGTGTGCGCGCAGTCAGTTCTCTCCTTCCAACATGTAGGTCCAAGAAATCAAACTCAAGTCATCAGGCTTGGTAGTGAGCACTTTGACTCGCTTAGCCATCTTGCTAGCGGCCTGTTTTTGTTCTTAGTGAAGGCTGTTGGGATGGGTTTTTCTGTCACTTCCCACAAAAGACTCCTGACAGAAAGCTGTCTAGCTCTTGCTGGTGACTACTGTTTCAGAGACACAGATTGGGGTGAGCCGTGGACAACGGCTTTAGATGTAAAGGCAGGAAGACCTGACAGCACAGCACCTGAGGGGCTCATCACACAGGGGACCTCCTTGCTTCCTCACTATTGGGATGTGACTATTCCTCCTCCCAAAGGAACATGGAACAGTCAATAGGACAGACGGACGAGAGAGCATCCTGTACCACAGCTGACACTGCAAAAGTGACTGCCCACAGGCAGCAGGAAATAGAGGCTGGGCCACAGAACTGGCCCCTCTGGAGACAACCTTCTCCCTCTTCTCCACACAGAGACCAGGAAGGACCACCCAAGAGCTGGCAGGCACCTCTGCTTCAAATGCCCATGGCACTGTAGGAACAGAGGAGACCAAAGGATGGCCCTTCAAAACAACCTCTCTCTCTGTAACAAGAACATGCATTCCTCATGTCTGACCAAAAGACAAAAATAAGTTGGAAGAAATATTCCTTCATCCTCTTAACTATTCAATTAAAAAGAAAACCGGGGTACATGCACTGACAACCTAAATACACGTAGCTGTTAGTGTCGGGAAAGCATTAGGGAAAAGTGAGGACTATGGCCAACTAAAGCCTGTGCCAGGGCTGCCTGCAGGAACATCAGCTGGGCATGTAAGCCATAAAAATAATTTTTTGTGCAAGAAATAATTTTTTAATCAAAAGGGTTTTTTTTTTTCTTCTTTGGGTCTTCTCTGTGTAGCCCTGGCTATCCTGGAACTCATTCTATAGACAAGGCTGGTCTCAAACTCAGAAATCAGCCTGCTCCTGCCTCCCAAGTGTTGGGACTAAAGGCTTGTACCACTACTGCCAGGCTCAAAAAATTCCTTCTCAATGTTGACAACTAACAAGAAAAATCTAAAACACTGTACAGGCCAACAGAACCCACTTAGGGGCCTGACGGGGCCCGATTTGTAGCCTGTGTGGGGAAGGTGCTCTAACGTGATCACTGCTCCTCAGTCACACTGAGACCTGACCCACAGTGTCAACCCAACAGTGACTTCCTACCAGAAACACAACAGCCCACCCTTTCCTGTCACAGACACTGAAATCAAAGACACTGTTTCCAGGCTCCCAGTTCATCCACCGCATCCAGGGAGGGCTCAATCCCGGTCTCCTTCCCCACCCTCTTGGTGCTCAAAGCCCTTGGCAGTCCGGTTAAAGCTGACTGCCACTGTGTGGCAACGTGAGCTCCAGTTCCATCTCAGTCACCAACTCACATGGTCACCCTGGGTCACTGTGGCGGTTTAAATAGGAATGACCTCCACAGATTCACACGTTTGACTATTCCTTCTTGAAGTAGCTGTGGCCTCGTTCGAGGAAGGATATCACTATGTGGGCAGGGTTTGAGGTTCCTATCCTCAAGCTATACCCAGTGTGATACACAGTCTCTTTCTGCTGCCTTTGGATAAAGATGGAAAGCCCTTGACTCTTCCTCCAGCACCATGTCTGCCATGTTCCCCCAACATGACGATAATAGACTAAACCTTTGAAACTGTAAGCCAACCACGATTAAATGCTTTCCTTTGTAAGAGTTGCCATGATCCTGTTGTCCCTTTGCAGCAATGAAATCTCAAGGCAGTCATTGAACAGCTCCGTGCCTCAGTTTCCCTTCCTGAAAAGATGACATCATGGATAACGTGCTGTCCCTACCTTGGCTGGCCCAGACCTTGTTCTGAGATTCTAATGTCCTATCACCAATGTGTTTTATGCCAGAGTGTCCTAATGAAGGAGCAAAGGGCTGGTATGGGCTGGAGAGGTGGCCCAGCTGGTAACAAGGTAGGCAGCCTGGTCTATAGAATGAGTTCCAGGACAGCCAGGGCTACACAGAAAGACCCTGTCTCAAATAAATAAAGAAACAAAGAAATAAACATACACACACATATGCATGCATACGTACATACATATATACATACATACCTATCTGGGTGTGATGAGTGGGTGGATAGATGGATGGATAGGTAGGTAGAAAGGCAGACAGACAGACAGACACCTGCGTGTGGTGGCCAAGTTTGCCTTCCAGTCGTGTGAGCCTGAGAGGATCCCCGAGAGCTTAATGGATGGATAGCCAGCTGAGCCTACCTGGGAGTTCAAGGTTGTGGAGATATTCTGTATTTTAAAAAAAGTGGAAAATGCCTGAGATGCCCAGGGATGCCCTCTGGCCCATGCATAGACATTCAAGCATGCATACACACATGTGCACAGACATACAAGCCTGCACACACACATGTGCACAGACATACAAGCCTGCACACACACATGT
>NW_021604638.1:8132590-8148181 GCF_004785775.1 Grammomys surdaster | reverse complement strand
ATGTGCACAGACATACAAGCCTGCACACACACATGTGCACAGACATATAAGCATGCACACACACATGTGCAGACATACAAGCATGCACACACACACAGAGACACATAGCTTCTAAGTCTGAATAACTGAAAACTGCCCACATGCCCAATGTAAGAGGAATGGCTGAAGAGTAACAGAAACTTGATTAGCATGGTATTAGACACTAGCATAATTGTCTTATTAGCAGTCTCATCTTATTACTATGATAATTTATAGCTAATATGCAGAGTGCTTATGTGGCAGACACTATCCTAAGAGACTTACAGATCCTGGTCTGCCCCACCCCCATCACTCCTAGACATCATTAGAACCAGGTAAAGCGGCAACCACTGGTGACACAGCCAGTAAATGGCCAGAATCTGAACTGGACAGTGAGGAGCCAGAGTCCTCTGTCCTTCACTGGGTGACACCAAGGGCCCTGGGGACAATGAATGCTTCATAGCAACACACAGAATTTTGCATAGGACAGAAGAGGCAAGCTAGACCAACATGTACAGACAACCGGACACAAGAAGGAGAAGAGAGCCAGCAACGGTGCCAGGGGCATGGCTGTGGGATCTCCTACCCATCTTCATTCATCAGACATTCTACTATAGTCATGGCAATCTTGAGTACAGATAATACATTCAGGATGCTTATTCAAGGAGCAGGCTGGTCCTCAGCTACATGCTGCTGTCTCTACGTTGTCCTAGCAAGGCCCAGAGGAGAAACACCAGGGGCCACTGATGCAGCCAGTGTCAAAGATATCAACAGGCAAATTCAAAAAAACAAACAAACAAACAAACCAGTGTGGCTAATATGAAGGACCCTAAAAGGTAGAATCAGAGGCCCCATTTTACAGCTGAAGACACTGAGGTATAAGAGCTAATGGTCCACAGGCCGCAGAGACAGTCAGGAACAGCACCAGGGCAAATGTGAGCAGAGCCACATCTCTGTGGGAAGTTGTCTCTAGAAGGGCCAGCCCCAACTCTCTAAAGTAGGGTTCAGGGGCAGAGCCCTCACCTAACGTGTATGAAGACCTGGGTTTCATTTCCCAGCATTGCAAAGAAAACCTCACCAAGGGAAAGAAAGAAACAGCATCCTGGATGATGGACCAGGATGCAACTGGGAGGTGTCCTAGCTTCATCTTTACTACTGACAACATTCCAGGTCACAAACTACCACTGAGGGAAGTCAAGGGCAGGAAGTTGAATTCAGGCCTGCTCGATATTCCACACAGCATTACCTCTGACCAGGGAGCTCACTTCACAATCAAGGAAGCAGAGTAAGAACCATGGGGCGGAGGGGGAAAGCTGGCTGGCAGACAGGTTTATCCTCAGCTATCTTTCCTACACAGCTCAGAACCACCTGCCTAGGGCATGGTGCTGCCCACAGTGGGCTATGCCCCCCTATATCAATTGACAATCAACATAATGCCCACAGACAAACAAACCCACAGGCCAATCTGTTCAAGGCAATTCCTCAATTGAGAAATCTATTCTAGGTTGTGTCCAGCTGCCAATTAAAGCTACCAGAACAGGAGAAATGGGCAAAAAAGGACACTTAGGGAAATGGGGGAATTTTACTAGCTGCAGAGGGGACAGTTTCAGTATCAAGATTAAATTTCCACCTGAGTTTGTGCTCCAAGCTTCAGTTACCTGGGAATGAATATTCCTGTTTGTGGGGCTTCTCCAGCCTATATATTTTGAGTCCACAGTCACTCGCAAATGGACCCAAGCAAGAAGAAGAATGTGTGTGCTTGAGGTGGGGCTGGTGGGAAGAATAAGGAAGCAACGACTCGAAAGCTTATCTTGAGACCCTGTGTGGAGACCCATGGACACAGCTCAAGTCCTAGTACCCCTGTTCTTAGACAATGACACATGTATGCCAGCCGAGCTGGGCAGGTGCGGGGCGCAGGCCTCTGCCACGCATTCCTTTGCTGTGGTACTGACAACAGCTGCCAACTTCAGCCGGTGGCCATGGCTGCACGGAGCTCCTGACCCTTCTGAAACACGGGTATGGTAAAGTGAGGGACTGAGAAGCCCAATGGGTGACTCCTCACCCAGGGTGTACACCCCCACACATCAGGGGCAGGAAGGCTCTATCACACTGTGTTCCATTTCCAACCGTTCTCATGCATCTGCGCCTTCCTCTAACAACAACAGGGTGCCTGCTTTGTGCCAGACACCAGGGGTGTGCCGATGACCTGATGCAGCGGACAGCGGGCAGTTGGAGATTCTGAGGAGCAAACAGACAGGTGGCTCCTGGCTGTGTGGGTCCCTAGGAGTTATGTGGAAAAAATGACGAGAGGGCATCAAGACGAGACCTGAGCTGTGAGCCAAGGTGGGGACACTTGAGGCAGAGCAGGTGGGAAGGAACAGCAAAAAAGGCTCAGGCTGGGCCAGGTAAAGCAAGGTCACCAGTAGAAAGAAAGTTAATGGGGCCAGCGGGGGGTTGGGGGGTGTTAACAAATAATAATGCTTTAGCCACACTGAGGAGATAAGATTCAACTGACCTCCTCCACTTAATATTCCTTCTGCCTCCAGAAGAGTGGGTATGGGAGGGGAAGAGGACTCTTTTTCAAACCAGAAGGATGTGGCAAGACACTGAATCTAAAACCAACCTTGTCAATCATTGAAATAAATATACGTGAACTAAACTGTAGAATTAAAAAGCAAAGGCTACCAGGATGGATTTGAAAAAGCAGCCCCAACTGTACGGTGCCTGTAAGAGATGTACTAGAGATAAAAAGACACGAAGACTCCAGAATGGGGTAGAAAGCAAAGAAAAATGGCAGTCCATGGGAACGAACAGACAGACTTCCAAACAAGGAGCAGAGAAGGGATCAGAGATGTGTTCCATGATTACAGAGGGGTCATCACTTCCTCTGGAAGACAGAACTGTAACGTCACATCCCACAGAACAGAAGGCACGTGGTGAAAACTGAAGGACACATCTCCATCCTCAGTGATTAACAGAGCAGGAGTGACTGAAACCAGGAAGGCTATACAGTAGCCCAGAATGCCACCTCACCCTCATGACCTCCTCAGACTATCAGCCCCACATGGCAGGACATACATTCTTTTCAGATGCACCTGGAAGGGTTGGTCAATCAGTAAGAGCCTAGGCCAAGTCACAGTACAAGTTTCAAGCCAGTGCAAAGGGTTGAGAGTCCCCAGCGTGCTCTCTGAGCACTTCAGAATTCAATCAGAGGTCACTGCAGGATAAGTTGCCTGGAAAAACCCCAACATTGAGACACCAATGAAACCAGAATGGCTTCCTCAGCCCCTGTCAATTCACATAAGAGAACAGATGGCATCTGGGGCTGAGAGGACAATCAGACAGCCATCCTACTACCCTCAAGGCTGATCCTAAAGTCCCCAGTGGAAGGGTACCATGGGCTGGGCTCCAGGCTCATTTCTACAATTCTATGAGCCAATCAGCCAATATTTAAGATGCTGAATATTCTGTATCATGTCAGAGAGGCCAGGCTATGCAGGGGAAGAAAGTGCTACCATGTTCACTGCAGCCAGCAGGAAAAGGGGAACCTCAGGCCTATAAAATAGGAACATGAATTCTGCCAACAAAAGTCTACCACAGAGCTCAGCCTGGGAGTTCCCTTGCAGCAGTAACTGGGGAATAGCTTCTCATTCTATTGGCAGCCATGCCAGCCAGGTACCTGCTCTCAGGGTGCAGAGCACAGAGCCAAACATCAAGGATCAGAGCCCCCCTGCTTAGGATGGCTCCTGCTGTCCTCAGGCCTCTGTCCTTGTGCAAAGAGGAGGGGAACAGAAAACAATCCAGAGAAAAGAACCACCTCGAGGCAGGGAACTAAGCATCTCAAACTACTTCACAGGCAAGAAAACCAAGGCCCAGAGAGGGATGGCTCCTTGCCCTAGTTCACACAGCCCAGAAGCAGAGATAAACGTTTACCCTGACATTCTGACTATGACAGACCAGCCCAAACCCTGGGCTCTTAAGTAGAGTCCCATACAGTAGAACATTCTGCTGCACCAAATCCCCTCAGCCCACACCCACCCACATAACTTTGGCTACATTAGAAGACACTAGACTGTTCTAAACTCAGGTTCCTGAAGTCTACACAAAAATACTAGCAGTTACATAATCCAAACCCGTCACCTTATATAACGGTGCAGGCGTGTCCACACGGTGGCAAGGCTTGCCATTCAACAAATCTTTAATGAGCATCTACTCTGTGCCAGGTGGCATTCTTGAAACTAGAGACTGGAGTGAATGGAACAGAGAAATACTCCTGTCCTGGTCCAGCTGACATCCTGGGGGTAGGTGAAGACATCACTCATTAAACAAAATACCAGGATGTCAGCTACTGGGAAAGGCACACTGGGGAAAGAAGAGACAGGAAGTGGTGAGGTAGGGTGTGAGAGGTCAGACAAGACCCAGGGAAGATGAGGCTTGAGCAAAGGCCTGAAAGAAGTGAGCGGGGGGTGCGGTAGGGGGGTCTAAGAGGGGAATAGTCTACAGAGAGCAAGGGCAAAGGCCCCGAAGGTGCTACACACTCAGTGTGTTAAAGGACAAATGAGACCTGAAGGGGTGACAGGGGGTGAGACAGGAATTGCACAATGTCACCAATGAACTCAGAGCCACGTGCTGCACACCTGGGAAGAGTGAGGGTCACAGCACATGAATCACATCTCAATTAAAGAGAACTGCTTGAGAAAGAGAGGAGGGCTGAGGCCACACAGCAGCCTTTGCAGGATGATACCTCGATACTGAGAAGACAGCTGAGGCCCTGGCTGAGCCTCCCGTCCCCAGAGCCCCTCCCCATGAAGCGGATCTGAACACAGGTGGGTGTGTGAGAGTTCAGAACACACATAAAGGGCTCGCTCTGACATCAGGACAGCTGAGCGCAGGGTGGGGCCTGAGGTGCCATTAGACCTTTTTCTTTTGTGTGTGTGTGTGTGTGTGTATGTGTTTTCTTGCTCTTTTTTTAATCAGGCAACTAACTTCCTGAGCAGAAAACAAGACTGTCTTCTTCCTCTGTCGCAGGAAAGTAGGGGCCGTCACCCTCAAATGCATCATGTCCTGGCTTACAGGCTCAGAAGGCAAACCACCAGGATACCTCATGTACACCTACACTCCGGCTACAAACAGTCCAAACTCCTCCCCTCCCTGCCTCCAACCTACCCCTCCCTGTGACCTGCCCAGACCCACAAGGAAGATGGGACCTTGCCTGGAGAACCAGCCTGGGGCACACAGCAGCAACCTGTAGGCAGCAGGGATCTGCCCAGAGGAGATGAAGTGTGTCACCTGCCTCCTAGATAGACACTTACCCACAAAGGAGGCAGGTGGTTCCAGAAATCTCCACACAAACCGCCTTCCACCATGTCCCTGCTAAACACTATCACTGGCTCTCCACACCCCCAGTGAAACTGAAGTTCACACACACACACAGGGGGGTAAGGGGGAGCCTGAGCTACCTGGCTCCAGCCAACCACAGCATCCTCACCCTATCTTCTCCCCTCCAAACACTCTAGCATCTATCTGTTCAACCAGCCAGGTACCACCCTGCCCCAGGGCCTTTGCACACGCACCTCTCACTGTCTGTAACACTCCCACCTACACAGATGCCTTCCTCTGCCACTCCACTTGAGCAGCTGTCACCAAACCTGTTACCTACATTATTTTCCTGTGTCATCATCCTCGATACAGACGAGCCCATTCCCAAACCTCTCTGGGAATACCTATGCAAAATAGGTATGGTTGAGCCAGGTGATGGTGGCGCACACCTTCAGTCCCTGCACACAAGAGGCAGAGAGGTAGGCGGGTCCCTGAGTTCAAGGCCAGCCTGGTTCAGGTCGGCCAGGGCTATAGAGAAAAACCCTGTCGTGAGAGAAAATAATAATAATGATAATAATGTATGGTGACATCTATAAAAGTCTGAGCAAAGGATCAGAGATATGTGTAATGCCCAGCACACAGTAGGGCCTCATGTCGTGACTACAACTTGTCACTTTGAAGGGCTCTTTCTGTGGTATTTGAGGATTCCGTGAGATAGGGGGCTGTCCATCATATCCCAGCCACACACCAAGACACAGCACGGCACTGCAAACCTAGTACACACTTGTGTCCACCGACCGAATGGGAAGTGAATTCATGAATCAAAGCTCTCGGTGGAAGCACTCTGCTCTGTTCTCCAGACAGACAACACCCAGGTCCCAGAGGCTGACAGCACCTGCCAACACCGGTCTACAACACCCTGGCCTCCTCCACCCAGAGTCCAGGGAGCACTATCAGTTCCACACTGGGGAAGGAACTAGGCCACGGACAAACACAGACTGAGCGCCAGACCACAAGACAAAGAAGGAGCCCTGCTGCCCGAGAGAGTAAAGAAAGCGCACGAAACTTCCCATGCTTGGACACAGGGAGGCTAAAGGTCCCTCCTCCCCAACTTCCAGGGACAGCAGCAAACCTGCAGCCACCAGCAAAAACCCAGAGCACTGGGCACCTTTACCAGGTCAGACCACTGTATGCACACCAGGAACAGATCCTGGAAGGCTCCGAGGAGACACACTTCACAGATGGGCAAATAGAGGTGGAGGGTCAGGTCCAAGGTCACAGGAACAGAGCCAAAATATGACTGCAGCCTGAGTTGGTGCTCTTACCCATAAGGGGAGAGAAAACATGGGGCCACACTGCTAGGGGTGAAACACAACACACCGGGTCCTCCCTGAAATACACATACACACACACACAGTGGGTTCGAATACTGCTCACAGTGCATGTGAACACCCTAGGGCTGGAACACAAAGCTGGAAGCCAGAGGAGGCACAGCCCAGTGGTTCTTATCAGAAGGCCCTGTTCAAACCACTCCTCACGGGACATCTGGGGACTTATGAGACTTTCCTGATAGTCAGTTCCACTGGGCAGAGGCTGTTCCTGGAATCTATCTGGTGACAGATGGCACTGACAATTATTCCACAATGCACAGAGTAGCCCCACTATGTAAATCTGCAGCCCAGAGTGCCCTGACAGCAGCTGGCTCCTCCAGGACCCCTTCTGGGACCTTGGGTTCTGGGGTGACAATCCCCAGGGCTCTGGGGACAGGACCCTGTCTAACTGCAGGGCTAGTGTCCCTCACAGGGACCACAGCTTCTCACCTGGAAACAAAAGACTCAGCCCATGGCCCATGGCTTGCTCTCTAGCTGGCAGAGTCATCTGAAGATCAGGGTGAGGGCCCGTTCTACCCTGTCTCAGTAGTTAGGTAGTAAGATCAGGGGATACACACTGGATTAGAGCAAGCCCCCTCTGTCAGGATTCTATACAGAGAGCTATTTTCCAGGAAAGCAAAAAGCAATCAGCAAACGATATCTGATGCTGACTGGAGCTGCCTGCTCTAAAGACATCCTTTTGAGGGAAGAGCCTGAGAAAGAAACAATTCAGCAGGACCTGGCTTCTTGGCCTAATCAAGAGAGTACTCTCGAGTATCCCTGCCCTGAGGTCTCCCAGGCCAGGAACACCAGAACCATCCATCTCTCCTGAGGTGACAGGATCCATGGCTACCAAGTGTGAGAAGAATGATGAATGACCTTCCTGTGTCTAAGAAAAAGCTGTTCATTCACAGGACAAGAGCCGCATGTTGCCCTCTTGGTGGCTGCATTCCCGGGACCTGGCTCACAGTCTCGAAGGGACAGCAGGCATCCCATAAATACCTGCATGCTGAGAAATCTAATCAGTGTCCATATTTACATCTGTCCGGGACTCTGCTTGCCACAAACATGAAAATGGAGACACCAAACCCAGACATCTGAGATGTTATCACCAAGGGGTTCTCATTGGGGTCAGGGATATGGTTTAATGATAGCAAGCTTGCTTAGCATGTGCAAGGCCTTGGGTTCCATCTCAATACCATAAGCTATTCAACATCTCAGCTGGTAGAACATACAAGAGGTCCCAAGTTCAATTTCCAGCAATATATAAATGGGTTGTAGTTACACACTCCTGAAATCTCAGTACTTAGAAGAGGAGATGAAGGACCAGAAATTGTATAACAGTCTCTTCCAAGATTAAAATATTCCATCCTGCAGAGAGGTCCTCAAGCAGGGAGGTAAACAGCAAAAAAGTAGTTCAAGAACTCCCTGAAGCTGAGCAAATTCACTAGGCCCTGCCTGAGTAAGCAGAGCCTAGCCACAAAGACAACTCAGATCAGACCAGCTGCCTGCAAAAAGCAGCAACCACTGAAGCTGCCTACAAGAGGTTTAGACCAACTGAGGCACCTGGAAAGGACCTCTACAACCTGTAGAGCTGCCTGCAGGCTGTGCAGTGAGCTCCAGGTTTGCAGCTTTGTGAGCTGTCACCAGAGCTGGGTGGGTGCTTTGGTGATGCAGCTGTCTTTGAATCATTTCTGCTCCTGTAAGTAACCCCTCACCCATATACCTGTGAATAACCCAATAAAACTCATGGTTCACCAAGTTGGGCTTTGCTATTGTCTGTACTTTGGTTTATCTTGAGTTTTCTATCTGGAGTGAGTACATGAATGTATTCTGTCTCCCCAAGAAAAATTTTGTCACACAACATGACACCCAAACAGGGACACAGCAGAAGCAGAGTTGGGGCGGAGTGAGTATGTGGTCCTGGCTATGGGTAGCAAGGGATTCAACTGAGGCTGAGAAGCCAGAGGAGAAAGCATCCACAGAGGAAATTCCAACAGAGTTGTCCCTTCCTGAAGGCAGTGTGTTAGTGTGACTTTGTGCTACAATGGCAGTCGCGTGATTCTTGGTGGTAAGACATGCAACTAAGGCTGAGCCCATCGGGATTAGGAGTGTCTGTGGGAGGAACCCCAGGATGGCAGCCTTGGTCTGTGAGGTATAGGATGGCATGCCTGCTTGATGAGTGGGATCCACCGTGTAAACAAGAACTGAACATGGTTAAAGGTTTGAAAGAAATTTTGCCATCTTTGAAGTGGGCGCATGAAAGCTGAGATGGTGAGCAAGCAGTGGAAGAGGTAGCCTGGCCTCTGTTGTGTGTGGTTAGACATGGTACAGCAAGATGCTGAGATGGCAGCTTAGATGGAGCTGGTTTGGGTAAACTAGCAACCGCAACAAGACAAGGAGATGCGGCTAGCCATGTTAGCCTCTATTTGGCAACTATTAGATAAACAAAAGGATGAGAAAGATGGTAAAAGCAATAAAAGATATCCCTCAAGTCCAACCTTCAGTAGAAAAAAGAGGGAAAATCTGTATATAGCATGCAGATGGGGCACTAACCATGGTCCAATGGAAGAAATTAGTGTGATCAGACAATATTCAGCATTTAAACTGCTAGAATTCGCGAAAACTTTTAAAGTGTCAGTGAAAGAGCCTGTTACAGCTCTGGCTTGTGAGGCTGTGGGACGTGGGAGTAGATGGGACCAAGTCTGGCTGCTGTGGAGGCAGGAATAAACTGAGTAATGTGACTTCCCATCCTTCCTTAAGACAAGAGCTGTATAGCCTGAGACAGTGTTGGGGAAACCAGTCCCTGACAGGCTGGCTTATCAGAGCCATTAGAAACACATGGTTATCTCCATCTGAAGTCCCCATAAAGATCAGGAGCTAGAGGACTGTGGAGGAGGGGCAGGCACTATTAAGGGAACTATGAAAGGAGAAAGAGGAGCTGTGTTTGAACCCGACACAGTGTTGAGTTCACTGAGCCAGATGTTCACCAAAGAGGTTTGTTAGTTAGTTAGTTAGTTAGTTAGTTAGTTAGTTAGTTAGTTTGTTTGTTTGTTTGTTTGTTTAAAAAGCTAATCTAACAAGGACCCTGGGGTTGATTTGGCCCTTTAGTGTCTGCTGAGTCAGTTGGTGGGACAAGATCTTTATAAAGTAGAAAAGGCTTTGGCAGTGACTTCTGGTCAGTGACTTAGACCAGCACGTAAAGAGAGTCTGTCAAGTGAGAGAGAGCATCCTGGAGGAGACAGTAAAAAGATCTGTCTGGGTTACTGGGTAACTGTAGAAAGATCTGTATGTATCAAGCCCTAAGGAAGAACTGACAGAAAGCCAAACTGTGTGCTAAGGGGTTTCTAGACAGCCCTAAAGCCTGAGAACACTTCACAGAAGCTGTTTCAGAACAATACAAGTAAAGACAGTCAAGCCTGTCCCAGGGTGGGTCACTATCCCAAGACTAAGGAGGTATATTTACCTCCAGCAAAAGGTTACACTAGGGGCGTTCCCCCAACGACCAGACATGGTGGATGGAGTAGCAACAGATACAGCTACATCCACATTGCCAACTGGAAGTGGGGGGAGGTATCATGGGGGTTGGGGCTGGGAACGGGCTCTGACTCAGGAAGCCAGCTGGAGCTGGAGAGAGCAGGGCCTCATCCCCCACTCCCTTGGCCCTGAATAGGTCTGAGCAAATTAAGTCAGGCCCACTGAGTTCATCAGGTGTGGAGAACTGAAGGGAGGCTCTGTGGGAGAGCTCCAGGATATGGAAAGGCGATGGCTCAGAGAGAATGACTAAGGATCACAGGGAGCTAATGAAGTTAGCGCCTCCTCTCCATGCTCTGTAACCAATCTTGAAATGTGGAGGAAGCAACTGACGCAAATTAATGGACCCTTCCCAGGCTATCTTAGACCTTGCTTGTGTTAGGTTGTATTATCTCAGTTGTGAACCTCTGGGATGACCTGACGCCTACTGAGAACAGACCACTACAGATTCTCAGGGCTTCACCGAGGCTATGTAACACCACAATTTGTTATGTGATGGTGGCTTGGGATGTCACCTTGTCCCGTCCATCACCTGCAAAAGGTTTTTGTTACGTAGATGACATAACGCTGAGTGCTAGGCAGATTTGGAAAACGGATGGTACTTCCACCTACCCTGCAACCCTACTGGGGCTGGATGAATTGAAAAGCCTAAAGGCTGCTAAGTGAAAACCCTAGTCCCAGGGTGGGACGGGGGATGGGCTACCTCCCTGTGAATTGTTAGCCAGGGAAGCCCCAGAGGCTCTACAAACCATAAAGGCTATTGCTATAGCCTCTTGATCATACGTCAATTATAAGGTACAACCCTATTGCTGAAGACACCACATGTGCACGCGTGTGTGTGTACACGCTGTGACTGTAGGACATGGAGTAACTATTCTGGCTGAACTGGAAACTTCCAGCCTGAGAGCTGGCCTGTATAATACCAGAGATGCCCTGCAGGGTGCTGGTGGAGGTCTATCACCAACATTCCTGCCAGGCTATGGACCCTGCGTGCTAAAATACTAACATGCAAGGCAGGCTGTGCCTGTTTGTGCAACAGTGGTTCAGCAGTCATGAAGCATGAGCAGCCTTCCAGTTGGATTTAAGGCCTACACCACAAAAAAAAGAGTCTACATCTGGTATTGTCAGCCAGGACAAAAACCTGTGGCTGGGGAGGTGCTAAGTCACTAGATGGATGTGTCATGCCTGTCAAACGTATGTGTTTACGCCCATAGATCATTTCTCAGCCTCAACTCATAACCACCGGTGAAGCTTCTGAGAACAACTGACTGTCACCGTTCCGTGGTGGCCTAGTTCTTAGTCATAGGTGGACATCTATAGTCACTCCTTCCAAGGCTTAGGAATCACTGGGGAGGAGGGGGCAGGAAGTATCTAAGAGCAGGAGGAAGGGGAAGAGTGTTGAATAACAGTTTCCTCCAAGATTAAAACACTCCGTCCTGCAAGGAGCTTCTTAAGCAGGGAGGTGAACAGCAAAAAAGTAGCTCCAAGAACTCCCTGAAGCTGAGCAGACTCACTAGGCCACGCCCCGCTAGAGTTAGCAGAGCACAGCTGCAAAGAAGACTCAGACCAGACCAACAGCCTGGAAGAAACAGAAACCAGCCAAGCAGCCTGGAACAGCCTGGAGCTGCCTGGAGCTGCCTGAAAATTAGACCAACTGAGCCACCTGGAAGGGACACTCTCCAGCCTGTTGAGCTGCTGGCAGGTTGTGGTGTGTGCTCCAGGTTCCCAGCTTTGTGAGCTGTCACCTGCGCTGGTGGGCTTTGATGATGCAGCTGTCTTTGAGTCATTTCTGTTCCTCTGAGTAACCCCTCCCCCATATAAGTGATCCCGATAAAGCTCATTGGCTCACCAAGTTGGACTTCGGTAGTATCCATACTTTGGTCTGTTGTGGGATCCCTAACTGGAGTGAGTAATTACCCTCCCCAGGAGAAGTTTTGGTCATGTGACACAAGGTCATCCTAGGCTGCACAGCAGGTCCACAGTCAGCTTGGGCTACAGGAGGTCTAGTCTCAAAAACAGACAGATTAAAACTGGGAGCCGGCAAGACGGTTCAGTGGGCAAGGATAGGCCTCCGAGAGTAATGACCTGAGTTTGATTCCTGGGATTCACATGGTGCAGTCCCCTGACCTCATGCATGCACCGTGGCATATATGTACACACATACACATACACACACACACACACGCACGCACACACATGCAAATAATGTAATAAATTTTTCAAGGTTTTCATTGGCTCCTGGTCCAGGCGTTCTGTGCTGTGCATGGACATGGTCACATGTGTAGGTATACATGTATATGTACATGTGCATTCACGTGTGTGCACATAAATTGAGAGATCGGTAAGTTGATGCTAGTTGTCTTCCTTGATCTCTCTCCCCCTTCTATGCTGAGGCAGGGTCTCTGACTGAACCCCAGCTTTCCCACTGGCTGGTCACATTGCCCCAAGGGTTCCATCTCTACGTAGCAAGCACAGAGACTAAAAACGGACAGCCACACCTGCCTAGCTTTCATGTGAGTTCTAGAGATCTGAACTCTGGTCCTCACACTCCCGAGTGCTTTATCCACTGAGCTGTCTCCCCACCCCCATGATTACTGTTTACATCCCCAAGGCAGAACTGCTGCGCCCACACTTCCCAGCACCCTGCTTTTCCAAACACAAGCACACAAAGATGCCCAAAGCCACTAGGTACTCATTCTGACCGGAAGACAGCAGAACCCAAAGCGTGTCCTGTACGCCCAGCCCAAGCCTTTCTCTCTAGGGTAGAGCTAGGAACACAGGAGCTTAAAAAACAACAACAAAAGACAAAACAAAACAAGGAGTGACTCTGCAAACCACAATTTCTTGTTTTGGTGAGCAGGCTCCAGAGAGAAAATCTTTAGTCTCCTCCTCCAAAAAGCAGAACCACAAAATGCATTCTGGGAGCTTTGTGCCCACAATCCCTTTAAGGACACAAAGCTGGGGTGTTTCTAAGAAGACCCTCTGGATGCCTAGAAAAGACAAGTCTCTGTCCTCAGCCAAGGGAAATCCTCAGGGCAAGGCTGAAGTACCCTACCTCCCCCCCAGGGCTCTCTGCCCACCTTGCAGTATCTGCCTCCTTCCCAGGACTCTAACCAACCCAACCAAGGAACCATGGGAGAAAGACTCAGTCAGCCTTGCCCCAAAACACCATCATTGGTCTGTAACCACCTACTGTGTGCCAGGGAGTAGGCAAGTTAACTTCAGGCTCATTCAAGTTACATGATACCCGTGTCAAATAGATACTATGCTGCACCCACAGTACAGATGTGGAAACTGAGACATGGTACAAGTTGGTCTATGGGAGAAAGCCTGGCTCACCACAGATAAACCCGAAGCAAAGAGAACATTGGCCACCAGGGATCTCACTTCAACCTGCTGCCTCAGTTTCTTTATCTGTCAGTGGGATATTAACAGTACCCTTCTCGAGGAGGGGTTAAGTGGCTGCCACATGCAAAATGCTGAACAGTAAATGACAAAAGTTGGCTCTTACATAATGGCACCTGTCATGTTACTGTCCCCACTGGCACTGTCCAAGACAGCCCAAGATCTCAAAGTTGAGACCCAAGGTTCCCAGTCAACACCCCGCCCCCGCCGCCTCACACTCACACACACACACACCCTACACCATCCCCACACCACCCCTGCAAGTCGCTCAACCTCTACAGTGGCCTAAGACTGTGCCAACATCACCACAAAAATCCCTGCCTTTTCTGCTTCCTCAACTGAGGTCCTAGGGCCCCTAGGAAACAAGGAATGAATGGTACAACCCAGTGTCTGGATGAAGCCTAAACCCAGTGTGGACACACTGAAGGAGCCCTGAAGCCCCAGGAGGGGAACAGAACAGACTCATTGGTTTCCGTGGCTGGAATTTAGAGGTCAACAGGAAACTCAATGGAAGTCCCCAGGCTTTCTCTTAGTGAAGGCTCAGACCTCACTTCCTCCAGGCAGCCCTCTATGATAGCCTCCTCTCTAAAAGATGAACCTACTACTCTATTCACCTGTTAGACTAATTATTCCGTAACTTATAACTCCAGTTGCATAGCTAGCTGCCTGCAGGCAGTGCTCAGAGTGCTCTGGATAAGTTACACAATCCTATAAAACCCACAGAACAAGATCTAATCTCCTCTCCTACTTTACAGGGGAATAAGGGCCCAATGATATATCGAGCCAGCTTACCTTAAATCACAGAGCCAAAGACCTAACACCACACAGTCTGGTTCTAAATTTGGAGGTCTGGACCTTGTATTATATTATTTATCTGTTTGTTTATTCATTTATTATTTGCTTATTTAATTGGGGGGGGGCATGTATCCCACGGTGTGGCCTCAGGGATCGAACTGAGGTTATCCGGCTTAGGGGCAAGTGCCTTGATCGCTCTGAGCCATCTCATCAGCCCAAGCTCTGGACTTTCTAAAGAACCCATTTTGCCACGGTAAACTACACTGACTCCCCCCAGAGAGCCAGGAGCCCAGGGAATCCCCTCAAGCCAGGGTGTACAAAAGCTGACAAGTTGGGGTGGGGAGAACCCCAGAAGAGCTGCTGCCCCTCTGTGCCCAGCTGCATGCAGGAAAGCCCGGGTGGTCAGAAGAGCAGCAACTCTCCCCCAAGCTTCCATGACTAAGTGGCCTTGGGTTGCCCGAGGGCCATTCCCCAGAGGCCAGAGGTGGCCTCCTGGGCTCACAGGGCAAGGCAAACTACTCAGGTTACACAATCAGCCCTCCACTTCTGGCAGTGGCTTGGGGACACAAGTAAGGGCAAGGCAGAAAAGCAGCCTGGGGTCCCTGCTCTTGTGCACATGGGGAAACTGAGGTTAGTATAGGAAACAGGAGTGTCCCAAGACACATCAATGTCTGGCTCATCTCATTATGTCCCAGTCAAACACAATAGCTGTCCTCAAACGACAGGTGTCCTAGAGATGACATGAAAGCCAGAGAAAACTTTTTTTCTCCTTTTTTTTTAATTCTAAGAATGTGGACTCAATCAATTTCCATTATCTTAGCTTCCCCAGCCTCTCCACGGGGACTATTTAAAACCACAGTTAACCTAGCATATCGGACGGGGGCACACATGGGAGGGGGCGTATTGTTTTTTTCCCCATTAATATAAAAACTGGTTTACATTTCCCGTTTCTTTTTAAGGCTGAGGAGCTCAACCACTGAGGAGGAAGCAAGGAGTTCCCTAGAATCTTGTCACTGCTCAGCAATGCCAGAGGCTGCCTCTTTCATTTAGAAACTGCCAGCTTCAAGCCCTGGCCGATCTCTCTCTCTCTCTCTCTCTCTCTCTCTCTCTCTCTCTCTCTCTCTCTCTCTCTCTCTCTCCCCGCCCCCCG
>NW_021604638.1:8126879-8132490 GCF_004785775.1 Grammomys surdaster | reverse complement strand
ACTGTGAGAAAGGAAGAGATGGGAAAGAAAGCCAACCCTGTCTTATTCTCACAGGCCTTTCCAGAAGGATCCTTGAGCCAAATGGCTTTCAATGCCTCTACACAGCGTGTCCCCACCATGAGTGGGAACCCCCGACCTCACGCAGACTCCCATACACCCATAAGCCACTGAATGTCTCTTTCTCCCAGATGTAGAGAACTCCAGTGTGATTCGGAGGTCTCTGAAACACAAACAAACACACACACACACACACACACACACACACACACACACACGCCTTCCTGAAGCAGGGTTAAGACTTCCTCCAACCTAAGAAGGGAGTTAAAGCGGCCTCAGCAGGAGGCACGGAGATTAAAGCCCTCAGGTCTCCAAGACCAGCCCAACCCACCCCCTCCAGTTTTCTCACTTCCTAGGAGGGTAGGGAAGTGGCCCCTTCCTCATTCTCACTAGAGATACCAGGGTGACTACGTACGGGAGTTTAAAGCCCCCGCAGGGCTGCCCTGGGTCACCGCCCTACATCCAACCCCACGTAGCCTGCAGTACTATCCAGAGGAAGGGACTCAACTTCTCTGGAGCCGAACTCTTCTTCCCTGGTCTTAAGGATCAGAAAATATAAGCGCCGTTCTAATGAGCCCGGTAACGGCACAGCCTGCTGATACCGGTGTAAGGTGCGTGGTACACGGACGCACTCGGATGCTGTTTTGCAGTCTAAGGTTGTGGCTGTGCAATTCGAGCTGGGGCAAGGCTACGGAGCCCAGAGGTCCACGGTACAGCTAAAGAGCCCCTGTCCCGGCTTCTCCCTACGCTGGCCCCCAGCGGGGCGGCCCCGGGCAGCGGCCGCGCGGATGTAACCATTTTCAAACTATGCACAAGGCGGGGAGCCACAGACAAAAGCGCAGCGCGGGCCGGCCGGCCACAGGTGGCGGGAGCTCACCGACTGCAGGAAACGCAAGGTGCCCACGTAGTCGCGCTCGGTGCCCAGGATCTCGTTGAGTACGCACAGACGGAGGCGCAGCTGGCGCTCCGAGTCGCGGGCGGCCGCGCACGGCCCGGAGCTGGGGCCGCGAGCATCGGGATGCGCACCGTCCCCGCCTGGGTCCCCGCCGCCGTCTCCACTACCGCTGCCGGGCGCCTCCATCGCCGCGCGGCGCCCGAACTTCCCGCGCCGAGGTCGCGCCGCGGCTCAGGCGTCCGGGCTCCGCATCCCGGACAGGCGCCGCTCAGCGGGCCCGGGGCAGGCGGAGCGGGGGCGGGACCTGGGCGGGGCCATGGCGAAGTGGGGCGTGGCCTTGGCGGAGAGGGCGGGGAGTTGGGAGGGTAAGGAGGCGGGGTCAATCTGCGAGTGGGTGGGAGGACTTGTAGAAAATGGAAGGGGTGGGGGCGGGGACTAATGGAGAATGGCCGGAGCTGGGGCGGAGGCTGGTGGGACTGGGCGGGGATTGGGCGGAGCCCCCTCCCTCCTGCCAGGGATCGTCGACCAAGAGCCGGTTGGTGCGCGCGCCGCACATGCAGAGTTCGGGGCTGGAGACGCGTCGCCCTTGACACCCCTCAGGTCGTGGCTCTGCTGAGTCTGTAGGCCAAGACCCATTCAGCAGTTCTGCAGGAGCAGCTCGCGCCGTCCACTCGTAGGGAGTGCCCGTGGGTAATCTGTTGGAGCCGGATCAGCGACCACCACCCGCATCGCCTGACACCCCGGAAGAGCTGTTCGACGCCCCCACCGACACGGCCGCTCATGCCCTGGGCTTGTGGCGACCTTGGAAGAACTCTGGCTGCATCTTTTTCCTTACTTCTGTATCTCTTTCCGTCGAAGCTGTGCCTACTGTCCCAGCGCTCCCCATCCCTAAGCAAAGGTGCCCACTCGGATGACCGCTCCAAGAAGCAGCCTTCGTACCCACCCGAGATGAGGCCAAAATAGGAATCCTGCTACCAGCAGGCAGTCTGCTTTGTGTGACCTTGATCTTGCAAACGTTCGGCTAATGTGCTCACACCTCCCCTGCCACCCCCCCCCGCTTTTACAGGATAGTGTGGACCCTCGAGAGGCACTGGAACCCTAAGTCAGCTTCTGGGGTTCAGCCCCTCACTGATGACCTTGGTTGGCATCCCCCACCCCACCTAAAGCTCCTCAATTAGCCTCACAGTTCATGGGAAGAGCAATAACACCTAACTTTTAGGGACCAGCATAAGGCTGGACCATAGTCTCTGGAAAGTGATTTTAACACCCTAGTAAGTTTTATCTCCATTCTTAATTATTCTTGCCTTTGTCAACTGGCCTCTTGACCCGGCCCCTAAACTGCATGTTCAGTCCCTACCTGCCCCACCTCAGATCTATTATCTGTGGAGTCAGCTCCCTTCACAAAATAGCCTCTCTGGAGTGCCATCATCTCTGGGGCAGGAGCATTATCACCTATTTACTTCCCTTCAGTATTCCTGCAATAGTTCTCTGGGGCCTTGGAGTAAAACTGTCTTTTGCACAAAGATAGAGGAAACTGTGGTAGCTGCTGCTACCCATGGCCCTGTTCCTTTGGGGCCTTGGGCACTGCGACATTTGATGTGGGCTTTGGCATGAGCAAGGTATTCTGGGTAGGTGGGTGTAAAGTGGTAAGCCCATCAGGTATTGGTCATGGAATGAAGTCTCTGAAAAACCCTTAGCCTCCTGTTCCCGAGCTGTCCTGGCATAACACTGCCTCTGTCCTTAGAGAGATCCAGCACGTTTCGGAGTTTCAGTGAGCTCAGTCTTGAAATCATTACTTGCTAGCTGGTGGCAGTCATGTGCCAGCCAAATCCAGCTGACTGGGTGACCTTGGCCAAGACACTTCACCTTTCTAAAGCTCCATTTTTTAGTCTGTAAGAGGAGAGTCTGAGGGAGCAAACCCAGGATTAGTGACATTTGGGGTCAGATTAGTTCTCTGTTGTAGGGCATAGCAGCACACGGTACCCCAGGGGTCCCAGAAGCACCTCGTTCACAACTGTGAGCCGTCAATGCCCCCTAAAACAGCCAGAGAACATCTGACGCGCACAACACAGCTAGCTGGTATAGCTCATACTCAGTGAGTACCAGTCCTTTCTCAGTCTGTGACCAAGGCTGGAGGTTAGCGTCACATTTACACACAGGTTCCACCCTCCAATCAAGAACTGACCCCCTCTATCAGAAAGACCGATGGGGCACGTCCACATCTGTGGAGGGACCCCCTCACATCCTCCTCCTCTCTCTCCATCTTCTGGAAAACATCTGTCTCCCACCCTGGGACAGTGACACTACCTAGCACACATGTCTGGATTGCTAGTGGGGGTTGTTGCTCCTGGTTTGTTGGATTTATGTAGCCCAGGACAGCCCTGAACTCCTGTTCTTCCTGCCCCAGTCCCCAGAGTGCTAGGGGTTCCAGGTGTGCATCACCATAGCTAGTTCCGTGTGGACTTTTCCTCCGTGGGTAGTAGCTGTTCTTGAACAGGGTGTTGTAAGATGTGTGTATTAATACAGGGACGTTGCTTTGCGTGTGCAGGAAGCACCCAGTAAGTGCCAACCTTTACTAATTCAGCACATAGGCTGATTGAGGTGTCTGTGTCTTTAAGGATTGATTTGCCATAAGGAGAAGGAAACACAAACTAGCAAGGACTTTAAAACTAAGGACGTCATTTTCTCAGAAGAGGCCCAGAGCTTGGTTCCTAAGGCTGACTCAAAATGTAGTAACATCATCAGAGCACCTCTGACCTTGCTGTCTCTGTCACGGTGCTTGGCCTCCGAGTCACAAGATGGCTGCTGAGAAGAGACATCACCTCCTCTCATACAACTGTCCTGTGGCAGAAAGAGGACAAAGGGGACCCTGTCTCTTCTGTGCCTCTCTTATTGAAAGGATAAAAGTTAAGACCCAGCAGGTCAGAGCTGGATCACGTGGCCACTCCCCCAATAGTCCCTGACCAAGACCAAGGATCACAGCATTGACTTAGGAGAGGCCTGTTTCATATCCTGGGACATTGCACCCCTAAACACGTGGGGTTCTGTAATCAAGTCTAGGGACCCCTAAAGGTGCATGCAACAAGTACCTACTAAGCACTGGTCTTGGAGGAAGTGCTGAGCTCGATGAAGAATGACAGAAGTCAGCTATGGGGACATGAGGGTGAATGAGAGAAATAGCAAGCCCCTGCCCTTTAGTTCAACAGGCAGTAGTGAGAGCCTGCTATGCATCCACTGGGGGTTGGCAGAGGACAGAACAGATGTCCAGAGCAAGAAGAGAGTCACAAATGAGCGGTAATCATGGCGCTTTCTGCTTCCCAGACGCAAGCAAACCAAAAGCTAGGAATACACAGCTGAGGTGCCTGTAGGCCTCAGCTGACTCCATACCTCCGGACCTTGCCCATGGTAGGTGGGATCAGTGGGGGCACCCTCTGTACCCTGCCTGGTGGGACTCTCAGATTAGCTACTACCAGCTGAGAATGACTTGCTAAGCCAAAGGTAGCTAGGTGCTGTGTAAAGGTCTCCTCCAAGATTAAAATGTTCCATCCAGCAGGGAAGCAGGGAGGTAAACAACCAAAAAGTAGCTTCAAGAACTCCCCGAAACTGAGCGGACTCACTAGGCCCCACCCTGCCACCAGAGTAAGCAATAAAAGTTAGGGTCCCTCTCAGACAGAAGGAAGCTGAACTGCAAAGAAGATTCTGCAACCAGACCAGCCACCCAAAAGAAGCAAAAACCAGCCCAGATGTTAGAAGAAGTTTAAACCAGCTGAGACAACTGGAAAGGACACTCTCCAGCCTGTTGAACAGTCTGCAGGCTGTGCAAGTGTGCTTCAGGTTCCCAGCTTTGTTAGCTGTCACCCGTGCTGGGATGGACACTTGATGATGCAGTTGTCTTTGAGTCATTTCTGCTCCTTTGAATAAACCCTCCCCCATATTCCTGTAAGTAACCTCAATAAAACACATTGGTTTATCATTAGATTTGGTGTTATCCATACTTTGGTCTATCTTGGGTTCCCTGTCTGAGGTGATTAGATGAGTCTGTTTCATCTCCCCTGGAAAAGCTTGTCACATGTCACTTGGGTATTGTCAGTCAGCTGGAGAGACTGACTTCTGCCTGGTTCAGCTGTGACCTCTTGTGCCGTCCCCTCCAGGATCCTTAAAGGGGCAAGATCTGCAGCAGGCTATGGCTGGGAGCATTCTTAAAGGTAGAACTGGGGGGATGAAGGTGAAAGTGCTTCCTGCTCAGGGAGAGGGGAGGTGATACTCTGACAGGGAAATTCTTCTTTTTCGGGGACAATTTTAGACTCTGTTGCCACGTACCTTGCAAGGGCTGGAAAGTTGCACTGTGTGGCTGTCACACAAGAGTTGCCTGTGCCAGAGGAGATGCTGACAGCAGGCAGCTTATTTCCTTACCAGGCACTACAAGCTTCTGCAGCCCCTCTCCCACAGCTCTCTGTCTGTGAAAGAGCATTCAATTTAGAGCAAGCAAAAAACAAAAAAAAGCCAAGCAGTGGTGGCGCACGCCTTTAATCCCAGCACTTGGGAGGCAGAGGCAGGCGGATGTCTGAGTTCGAGGCCAGCCTGGTCTACAGAGTGAGTTCCAGGACAGCCAGGGCTACACAGAGAAACCCTGTCTCGAAAAACCAAAAAAAAACAAAA
>NW_021604638.1:8087668-8126779 GCF_004785775.1 Grammomys surdaster | reverse complement strand
CAGAGGCAGGCGGATGTCTGAGTTCGAGGCCAGCCTGGTCTACAGAGTGAGTTCCAGGACAGCCAGGGCTACACAGAGAAACCCTGTCTCGAAAAACCAAAAAAAAAACAAAAATAATCAAAAACAATAAAACATGAGCTGAGGGGACAGCTCTTGCCACCAAGCCTGACGACCGAGTTTGATCCCCAAAACCCAAATACTAACCTGGCCTCCACAGGCACATGTTCTCTCGAGTACACGGGCGCACATGCCTATGCGTGCGCATGCGCACACACGCACTCGGTTATGCTAATGAGGATGGTGATAGCGATGATAAATTTTAAGAAAGCAAAGCCAGAGTTGAGCCTTTTACCCCACCCGAAGTGGGCAAGGAGGAAACCACTGGTTTCTGAATTAGGGCTGGTCATTTCCTAAGCCTGACCATGTGCAGAGTAAGTTTGGGCTCGTTCCCATTCATCACTGAACAGTTTGCTGAAGAGAGGAGAGTCTTCCCTGACCTGGGAACTGGACAGACATCCGCACCACTCAGGCTGGTGCTGAACAAACAGGCTTGCTTCACTGCTTCTATTTAAAACTTGATTCTGTCCAAAGAGTTCTAGCTAGGCTATCCCCATTGTCTCAGTAGAAACCACTCTGAAGAAGCCCACTTGATGAACATAGTGTCTGTGGCAAGGCTCTTTAAAGCTCTGATGGCAGCATCATTGTTGTGTAACAGTTTCCTTGAAATTGAAACATTCTATCCTGCAAAGAAGCTCTTCAGCATAGTTTCAGGAAGTCCCTGAAACTGACCGGATTCACTGGACTTTCCCAGCCACAGTAAACAGTAAAGCTGGGAATCCTTCAGAGAGTAATAGTAGCTGAGCTTCAAAGAAAACTCTCAGAGGAGAAAAGCTACAGTCTTGCGATCGGACCAGAAGCCTGGAAGATGCAGAAACTGGGGAGCTGCCTGGAAGAGGTTTCAATCAATTAAGACACCAGGAAAGGATCCCCTCCAACCTGTTGAGCTTCTCTGTAGGCTGTGCAGTGTGTTCCAAGTTCCCAGCTTTTGTGAGCTGTCACTCAGGCTGGGATGGGCTTTGATGATACAGTTGTCTTTGAGTCATTTCTGCTTCTGTAAGTAACTCCTCCCCCATATTCCTGTAAAAAAAAAAAACCAATAAAGCTCATTGGTTCACCAAACTGGACTTTTGGTGGTATCTGTAATTTTGGTTTTTCTAGTTGAAGTGAGTTAACAAGTGTGTTGCATCTCACTAGGAGAAGTTTTGTCACACAACAACCATAGATACCAGATTAAGTCTGGGTACCATGATCTGTCAAATCCTGCTAGTGCAAACACAGGTTGGGGGGAAAAGAGGGAGATGCTTAGTGCGTCCATTCATACCTGCCTTCCTTTCCAGCCTTCCGAGATGCTCGATCTAGAGACCAGCTACCTGCATTCAAACCCCTGGATTACCACGACCCAACTGTGTGACTTTGTGCAAATGTCTTAATGAGCTTCAAAGTTCTGATATAGGCACAATAGGAAATTCTTATGTCACAGAACTATTGTGTAGATTAAAATGTTTGGTATATTCAAAGTGCTTACATTGCTGCCCGGTTCTCCCTTGACTATGCACTATTCTAATTGGGTAAGGCCGTGATGCCTGGAGGCCTGGCAGCCCTCTAGAGACCATGAGGAAGGTCACCACTGAAAGTGCAATGGTCAGATGCAAAATGACAGATGGGAAAGTACCTCTTATCTTTGATGCCGCTGACTTCCTGAGTTAACGAACTACAGAAATGGAGTCTCTGGAGCTCTCGTAGTGTTAAAAAACTTGTAAATGCCTTCATGACGTAAGCTACTCCATCGTAGTAGCCTTGACCTCTAGGTACAGCACTTTAGTTGACAACTGTTCCATCCCCAAAGCGACACTCCCTTCGAGAAGCTGGTTCCTCTATCCCTGGATGAGCTTGAGCTGTGGTTTTCAGGAGTCAACCCCAGGCCAGGTCTGCTGTATCAGCACAGTTATTAGTGTTATTAGTAATTAGTTATTGGTGTGTTATTAGTAACACACCAGTTTGAACCATACAGCCATCATCATCTTCATCTCTGCCCTCCCCCCTTTTTGTTTCTGAAGCAAGGTCTCATATACCCCAGGCTAGCCTCAAACTCACTATATACCTAAGGATGACCCTTAAATGTCTGATCCTTCTGTCTTCACCTCCTGAGTGTTTGCTAAGTGCAAGCATCACCACACCTCATTTATGCAGTGCTGGGGCTAGAACCTGAGGCTCTAAGCATGCTAAGCAGGCACTCTGTCTACTGAGCCACACCCCCCACCTCTCTACTTCTCTTAGAGAACACAGTCATCCCACAGGGGTGTGACTCCCAGCATACCACTTTCCCCAGTAGCTGGCTGACCTGTGTGCATCTCGAATTCTGCAATGGGCCCGCCGATGGCTTCCACAGATGTAGGGACACACATTTACACGTCTGGCTCTCCCCCCACACCCCCGTTTGATTCCTGGATCTAAAGCTTAAAAAACATGACTGCCAAATCCGAACGCAGATTTCCAGCTGTGCCCCGTGGCAACTTTAACAAGCGCCAACAATTTTCCCTACACAAACAGCCACACCCTCTCCAAATGCCACTTAGGACGCAGCTGCTGCCTCCCAAATTTTGAAGGCAAACCCTGTTCCTGGAACCTTTATTGAAAAGAGAATGGAGTGGTTTAAGGACATAACCTCTTTTTTTCCTTCTTGTTGGCTGTGCTACAATTGTCCCCAGCCCCTTCTTCACGCTGGGACCCCAGCCCCAACACCAGTGTTTCTGCTCTTGGTTATGCAACAGGCGTTACTATGAGTGCATTAGATTTGCCTCCCTGCCCTGCGGTTATTGTCACCCTGTTTCACAGGTGAGGAAAAAGGCTCTGAAGAAACCTGAACTGGGTCAATGTGTCAGTTGGGATGTAAGCTTGCTAATGTGCAAAGTCACAAACAGTAACATTTTTTTTTTCAAATAGAAGTTTATGCTGGGCGTGATGGCTCATGCCTTTAACTGCAGCATTCAGGATGCTGAAACAAGGGAATTGCTCTGAGTTCAAGGCCATCTGGGCTATATGGTAATACTCTGTCTCAAATGTAAATATATACATATAAATATATATACATACATTTATATTTGAGACAGTGTGTGTGTGTGTGTATGTGTATACACATATATATAAATGCGGGCATGGTGCTGAGAGCCTATGCTTAGACGAGGGAGACGGGAGGTTCAGGAGTTTCCCCACTACATAACAAGTGCAAGGCAGTGTGAGACCCTGTCTCAAAAAAATAAAATAAAACTAAGCCGAAGCTTACGTCTCTGCCTTGCAGTGAGCAGCCTAAGAAAGGCATAGGGGACTCAGAAATGAGGACCCAAACTTCCAGTAGCCATGGGTATCAAGGTGGTCAACAGACTACCTCAAACCAGCCAGCAAGAAAAGAGAATTCTGGGAAAGGTGATCTGGTCCTCAAAGAAAGAAACCAGAAGCTTCTTGTGTGTTTCCCTCCATGCACAGAACTTGGCCACTCCAATGTCTGAACCCAAATCCATACCATACCACCTTTCATTTCCTAGGATGCCGCCAGTGACCTGTGGATGCTGTGACCTCTGTGTCGCATTACCAGCAAGTGAATGATAGCCAGATGGGTGGGTGAGTGGGTAGGTGGATGGATGGACAGAAGGATGGCTGGGTGGATGGATGGATGGTGGATGGATGATTGAGTAAATGAATGAATGCAGTATCTACTTTGGGTTCTAGCTTGAGAGAAACCTTACCCTGATTGTTTGGCATAGAGAACAGTGAACATCAGATGTGAGGCACCAGCTAGCACCAATGTTCTTGCCTCTGAAAAGGCCAGTAAAGCTAGAGCAGATGCTGCCTGTGGCCCAGCCGCAGGAACAGCAGGTATGGAGCCTGGAGGCTGGCCCTTGTGTTCAAGGAACTGCAGGAAGGATCACAGCAGGAGGAGCTGTGAAAAGGGAGGGGACAGGTGTGAGCATTGCATGATCTTAAAGATCTGGACATCTGGGGCTGGGAAGATCCCTCAGCTGGTGAAGCGCTTGCTAAGTAAATATGAGGACCTGAGTTCAGATCCCCGGCATCTGTGTAAAAACCAGACGTGGCAGTGCTCACCTGGAACCCAATGTTGGGAGGTAGAGACAGGCAGATCTCACAGACTGACTGGCTGGCCAGACCGACCAGCTGAAATCTCAACTCCAGGTTCAATGAAAGACCCCTTCCCAAAATGTAAAGTGGAGAACAATAAAGACATCCTTCTATCTATCTTTGGCCTCCATACATGCCCAAGTGGACACTGTACCTGCAGACACACATTCACAACTGAGGGAACGAGACCTTGACTTCTACTCTGAGAGCAGTGGAAGGCACAGAAGGTCTCAACAGAGAAGAGTTACGATGTGACCTAAGTTCACAGGGTCCCCCGTGGCTCCATGGGTCTAGATTTATGGAGACTGAGACAGAAGAGGGTGGCCTGGGAGAAGGACACTGCAGTAGTCCAGGCAAGATGCAGTGTATACCAGAGTGACCGCAGAACAGATAAAATGGGATGCTTGATTCTGGGAGTGCTCCAAGGATGGAGTGGATAGGGTTGGCTGGGAACCTGGGGGTGAAAGAGTTAATGTGACTCCAAGGTTTGGTGCTGGACCCCTGGAGGATTAAGGTGAGAACAAAGTTTATTACAGTCAGGGAAGCTTCGTGGGAGAGGATGCTGGGGAATTCAGCTTTGGACATCTCAGATGTAGTAGTAGTTAACTTTCCTTGCCTGACATGTGCCTTTAATCCTAGCACTCAGGAGGCAGAGGCAAGTAGATCTCTGTGAGTTTGAAGCTAGGCTGGTTTACAGAGGGAATTCCAGGACAGTCAGGGCTACACAGAGAAACAACCCTGTCCCTCTGGGAAAACAAAATAAACTAAACAGAAGCTAACTTTCCTCATTGCTGTGACCAAATGCCTGACCAGAAGCAGCTTAGGGAGGAACAGTTTAATTTTGGGTCACAGTTTTTTTTTGGGGGGGGTCCCAGTTTTAAGGGACACAGGTCATCATGGTGGAGGTGAGAACGGGTGGCAGACGGTGAGGCTGCCTGCTCACACCGGCAGATGAGGAAACAGAGAAAGGAAAGGCTGGGCCCAGCTGGCTCTCGCTTTGTCTCCTTTTCATTTGGTCCAGCATGGCATCTCGTAGGAATCTATAGCACATCTTGAGCATGAGAATTCTTTTGTCAAGCAACCTTCTCTGAAACATCCTTAAAGGCACATCCAAAGGCATACCTGAGTGACGTTCATTTGTGACACAGTCAGATTGACAGTGAATATCAGCCTTCCCAAGTCCATCCCTGTTGGGAGCCGACTCCTAGCCGAAAGCAGCCATCATCTTTGCAGCCATCTCAGGCCATATACCCTGACAAGAGACTTGTTTTCAACAGCCCGAAACAGCTGAGCACACTCTGATACACATCTTGTTTTTCTCACATATCTTGTTTTGCTATTTAGTGCCACCAGCTGCTGGGCGCACGCGGTCTCCACGCTGCTAGGCGCACGTGGTCTTCACGCTGCTAGCTAGGCGCACGTGATATCCACGCTGCAAGACACATGACGTAGTGCCTTCAGCTGTGCTTGTCCACGAGGGCAAGGCACGTGGTAAAGGGTATAAATACCCAGCATTTCCTTCCAATAAAGGAGTCTTGAGAGACTTGATCAGACTCCCTGTCTTGTCTCCATTCTTCGCGTCTCTGTCCCCACTCTCTCTCTTGCTAGGCCCTGACCCTCGGACTGGAGCAGCAGAACGGGCCGTTACAAAGTGGCCCCCAGAACGTGAGGCAGCTCGGGCGGCTACACATCCCCTGAAAATTCAATACTCAACAGACATCACTTCTGTTGTTATCCTTGTTGTGTGTGTGTGTGCGCGCATGCACCTATGTGTGTAAGTACAGGCTTGCCATGGTATGCACGTGGGAGCCAAAGAACAAGGAGTCCATTCTCTATTTCCACTGTAGGTTCAGGTAAATCTAATTTAGGTTGGTAAACACCAAGTGCTTTATCCACTGAGCCATCTTACAAGCCCAGAATATATATTTTAAAACATAAGTTTCCACTGTAATCCCCCACAGGGTCATGGCCAGAATCTCATAATTCAAAAGAAATTCAGTCCAACTTCAAAAGTCCCATGGTCTTTAACAGTCCCAACTTTCTGAGCCTCAAGACACTCTCTCTCTCTCTCTCTCTCTCTCTCTCTCTCTCTCTCTCTCTCTCTCTCTCCTTTATTTATGTGAAACCACTGTCACTGGTCACTGTCTTCAAACACACCAGAAGAAGTCATCAGATCCCACAACAGATGGTTGTGAGCCACCACCATGTGGTTGCTGGGAATTGAACTCGGGACCTCTGGAAGAGCAGTCAGTGCTCTTAACCGCTGAGCCATCTCTCCAGTCCCTCAAGACACACTCTTAACTGTTAGCCCCTGTAAAATTAAAAATCAAGCAACATATGTCCAGCATACAATGTCACAGGGTAAACATCCCCATTCCAAATGAAGTGCTGGGGGCACACCCAGAAAAGATCAGCTCAAAGACTGGAGCCCAGGAGAGCAAACCCAAAATATCATCTATCTCCATGTCTGGTGCCTTAGGCTCACAAGGGAATCACTGGACTCCAATGGGCTTGAATAGCTTGCGTTTCCAGCTTTGCCACCAGCAAAAGACACAGCCTCCCTCTTGGACTGGCTCTACTCTGGCTACAGCTTTCCTCTGTGTCTTCCATCTTTCACCTTCACAGCTTCATACAAAGACCACAGGGACATCCCTGCAGGAATCCTGATCCTGTCATGCATTGCCTGGCCTTGGTGACTTTCCAGAACCTTGATGCCAACCTTCCTGGGCCCGGAATGCTTGCATTTTTCGTGTGTGCACAGCCAGCTTCACAAGGACACTGCTGCAGTGCTTGCTGTCTGTCAGCAGACGACATAGACCCTGTTTATAGAGCTGCAGTAGTTTTTGCAGCTGGACCCGGGAAAGCCCTTCCCTAAACATCTTTCCTCCCCTGGATCACCCCAAGGCTCTTTCTTCTCTAGGACATCCCTTTTAAATGAATCTGTGTTGTTATGCCTGGCCTTTCAGATGAGCAGTCTCACCTCAAGGCACCTTTTCCCATCCCTTGAGGTTCCCTTTAAATGCACCACTCTTTTAACAATTGCAGCTGAATTCCATGTCCTGTTTCATCAGCTTTGTTACTGTTGTTTGCTTGTTTGTTTGTTTCTTCTCTCCTTTTTTTTTTTTTTTTTTTGCCTCACCTTGAACCTTTTCACAGTATAAATCTGACTAAATGCCAGGAAACTGTAACCAAGCCACACACACCTGGCTGCTTTGCCTGTCTTGACTTTTCCTCTAACAAACAAACAAACATATTGGTTCGTTACTTTTTAACTCAACCTGACTCAGGTTTTCAGGATATGAGCAGAACATACCCAGATTCTTTGTCAGGACTATTACATGTATGGTCTCTAGATGGATTCCTACTGAGTGTGTTTCCCTCTGAGGCCACAGGAGCACAATCTGTTCTATCCGTCATTCCTATCTACAGTCAAGACAGAAGGACAGGCCCATGAAGCTCCTAACAGGACTCCAGGGTCTCTCTAGCCCACAGTTCTAAATGTTTCCACATTCTTTTCCAAAGCCCAGGAAGCAATTGGTCAGGCCATTCTGCAGCAGCCGTACACCTTGATACCAGTTTTCTGTATTAGCTACTTTTGTGCTGCTTTGACAAAATGCCTGGTCAGAAAGCATTTAGGTGAGGAAGAATTTACTTGGGTCTGGGGTTGAGGAGATTTGGTCCCTCACAGCAGGATAGGCACGAGGTATCAAGCATGAGGTTGTTTGCTCACACAGGTGGGGATCAGGAAACCAAGACAAGATTGCTGGTGCAAAGCAGACTTTCTCCTTTCCTGCTTTGTGGTGGCCCCATTTTCTCACCCCTTTGTACTTGGTCCAGTTTCCTGGCCCCTAAGATAGTGACACTCAGATTGAGAGCAGGTCCCAATCAGCCCTCTTTGGAAACATCCTCATAGATAGATCCAGCATGGACCTCTCTAGTTTGCTGGGCTGCTTTTAATCCAGTCATGTTGACAGTGGAGCTTGACTGTTATAGATGTCAATTTAAAACTCTGAATACAATTCTGAGGCCCAAGGGAGACGCTGTCAGGGTGATAGCCAAAGCTACGGATGGTCGTGAGAGAGCCCAGATAAAGTGTGTGCACACATGTGTACTTAACATCAAAGGACTTAGGTGGGTGTTAGTTCTTCTTTTCCAACAATCAGTCCCAGGGAATCAATGAGCCACCTTGGTGGCCCAAAATAAAGCTTAAAAGAAAAAAAAACATCATGTGACATGTGAATTCATGTACAGAGCTGAGACAGACAGATGGCAAGACGGTAGCAGCCATTTTGATGGTGTTGACATTGTTAACTGTGAACTTGGTGGGCCTCTGGGCATGACTGTGGGGGTTATTTCAATTATGTTCACAGATTTTTCGAAGACTTACCTTGATTGTAGTGGGGCCATTCCTTGGACAGCTGATCCTGAACCGCATAAGATGGAGACCGACCGCTGAGCACCTGCCTGCGTTCATCTCTGTACGAAGATTGCGGACCCAGGGTGACTAGCTGCTTCCTGCTCCGGCCATCTCCACTTCCGGTCCATGGGAAACTACACGAAGAACTGCGAGCCAGAACAAACACTTCTCCCTTAAGTTGCTTTTGTCTCCGTATTTTATCACTGCAAGAGATAGGTGACTAAGGCAGATGGCAAAGCCATCGATGAGAGGTACAGGAACCTGTAAAGAGAGCTTGGGTTTCCACTGGGGCTGGGAAGGGCCTGGGACTCAGATGGGCCTCTGAGATGTCCTATAGGACTGGGGTGTGTTTGCGAGCATCATGTGAACTCACTTTTTAATAATCTCTCACACTTATGGTTTTTGTTTTCTTTGTTTACATTTATTTTGGGGAGGATGATGGTCCAGCATGCATGCAGGGGTCAGAGGACAGCTGTCGAGAGTCAATCAGAGGACAGCTCTGGAGAGTCGCTTCTCTCCTTCCACATATGGATCCAGGGATCAAACACAGGTGACCAGGCTTCGTCACAAGCTCCTTTACCCACTGAGCCATTTTGCCAGTACCATATTCATTCTTTAAGCATTTTTCTTTAAAGTACTGTTTCTCAAGCCAGGTGTGTTGGTACATGCTTTAATCTCAGAACTTGGGAGGCAGAAGCAGGTGGATCTCTGAGACTTTTGTAGGCCAGCCTGGTCTACAAAGTGAGTTCCAGTACAGCCAGGGATGTTACACAAAGAAACCCTATCTGAGAGGGTGTAGGGGAAGGGGAGAGAAAGGTTTCTCTCTTTCCCAATTTAAAAATGTCCCCAAAGCCTTAAAAATAAATACGTAACACTTGGATTCATGTCCTTTGACCAAATTATTTTCAATCTGGCTATCTACAAACCGCAGGAGTAACTACCCATCCAGGCAAGCTGCTGCCCAAAGATGTTCATCATGGCATCATTTATGCTGACCCACCCCAGAAAGAACCTGCAATCCTGCAAGTCTGCAAACAGTTAAACACAGTATAGTACGTCTCAGCTTGGAAACCATTCAGTCACTGGGCCATCTGCTCAAAGAATACTCCGTGGAATGGGAAAAACGGTTGTGAGACATGGGAAAATGGGAAGAGAATGAACAACGTATGTAATCAATAAATTATGTGTGGACTGCTCTGTACACACCATATATCCAAGCAGAAAAGATAGTGAGGGGCTCTATAAAAATAACCAGAGCGGGAGGCAGGGGGCTGGGAAGGAGAAGGCTCAGCAGGCCAGGGCATTTGCTGCCAGGCCTGATGGTCTGAGTTCTGTCCCCAGGCCCCACACAGTAGGAGAGAACTGACTTCTGCAAGATGTCCTCTGACCTCCACGTGTGTGCTATGGTGCGCGCACACACACACACACACACACAAATGCACATTTTTTTTAAAAGGAGCAGTCACATCTGTAAACTGGATTATGGGTATTGGTTTCTTCTTTATACATTTTTCAAATTTTCCACAATGGATATAACTTTTATTCTTCATTTCATTGCTCTTCCTATCACCCTACTCCCACCCCTGTTAAACACTCTCCCACTGAGCCACACCTAGCCCTTCCCCCCACCACCACCACCCCCATCTCTCTTGTTTGGATTTGTTTATTGAGACAAGGTTTCTCTGTATAGCCCTGGCTGCCCTGGAGCTCACCCTGTAGACCAGGCTGGTCTCGAACTCAAGAGATCCACCTGCCTCTGCCTCCCTAGTGCTAGGATTAAAGCCATGGGCCACCACCACCCAGCTTCTTCCCTGTCTTTTGATTGGGCATCTACTGAACCCCCAGCCTACCACCGCAGCTCAGACTATATAACCTTGGCTTGGTTCAATTTTCACGTCTTATTTTTGCCTTCTCCCGTCTCCATTCCTCAGAGTCCCGACTCCCCCACAGACACCCACTCGGGTGTATTTAAAGCGTGTTCTTTCTGCCCATCTGCCATACATTTGTTTAGATATATGTGTATTCAAACAGACATGAGGGAAAATACAAAAGTGAGAAAGACCTAGCACTGTACCGTTTCGTGTGTATCTGCTTATATGTCAAAGACGCAGCACCCGCAGTCTCTTCCTTTTTCTCCCTCAGCATTTTCTCTCTTGTGTGTCTGTCACTTCTGTTCCTGTCTGTGAGCATCATTTAGGGTTCCATCCCGTGCCTGAAACACCTGGTACAGACCACAGGCTATTTTCTCTTCTAGCACACCTAAGGACTACATTTCCCAGAGTGCTTTGAGGGTGGACAGAGCCACAAGACTGGCTTTTAAGTTCCTGGAGGCCCATGGTGACCTATGTGCCTGACCCTCTAGGCCAAAGCCCTGAAGCTTTCCCACATATTCTTCATCTTGCCCCTTTAGTGACCTTGGATATTGTGGGTGGAGCCACAACAGCCTGGTCTGAAAGGATCTCACTGTAGTGAGAAAACCAGTCACCAACCAGTTTAGTGCTTTACACTGGTTATAATGGATCAGGTCAGGTCCCCCTCAACCAGACAGCTGGGCTTACAATTCCACTCCCCAGTGCTGGAAGCAATATCTCCTGCTCGTTAGATCTGCTTCCCTACCTAGCCTCCTTGTGTCTGTTTTCCTGTATATCAGTGAACACGTACCTTCAGTCCATCCCCAGGAGAGCAAGATAGCCCTCTGTGTGTATAGATTATGCCCACCTGACCAAAGTCTGGCATACTCAGGAAGCTCTAGAGACGGAGACTGACCAGAGGGCTCTGGCTTTCATGTCGTCTTGTGTGGACATGTGGCTGGTGAGAAGCCATGCTAAAGCCATTTCCAAGAGCATTGCCCTTGGTGGCAAACATTCTCACCCATAAAATCTTGATCTCTTTATGCTGGATTGGAGGTCACTAACTTCCACAGACAGCAGACGATAGACAATTCTTATTTCATAGATCTGCAGTCCCTACTCCACAACTTAGCTCTGTGTGTCAAGGGCGATTGGAAATGAATGAGCATGGCCCGTTTCCAATAAAGCTTTATTCACAAAAACAATGTCCCAGCTGTAGTTGCTAAGCTGTAAGCAGAGAGGACGGAAGAAGGGAGGGAAAGAGGGAGGGTGGGGGGAGAGAGAGAGATCTCCCTCTCTTTAAATATTTATGGAGACTACATTTTTCTGGTCTTGGCTCCTAGTAAGTATTTTTTTTTTTCTTACTTACACAGGGAGTAATCACACAGGGCCCAACACACTTTAACCCATCATAGAGTGAATGAATGAATGAATGAATGAATGAATGAATGAATCTCATTTAGAAGTGGTCCCAGTGAACAACCTGGCAGATATCAACCTGCATACAACCCGGACAACAATTCTCCTTGGAGACTACCCACTCTCTCAACTCCCAACCCCACCAGACATCAGCAGAAGGCTTTGCTTTCCAAATTCCCCAACCTAATGAAGAAGGACAGCCACGGGCGTTGGGGTGTGTGTGTGTGTGCTGAGTTCTCAAAAGCAAACTGCTCCAAGTGATGAATCCATCCCTGACTCCTGGCATTTTCATTTGTCCCAGCAGAAATGAGCGTGAGTCACAGCTCTTGCCGAGAGCATTTTTTGACTTCATCCTTGTGTGTGTTTCTCCTGCCTGTGGACCTGGAGGTCCAGGTGCTGCTGGCAGGGGGCTAATGATTTCAGCTGCAACTACAAAAGCTGTCAAGTCTTGCTCACCAGACTTCCTTCCCTAGGCCACCAGCAGCTAATAAGTAAAGAGGGAGAAAGAAATTTTGTGTCTGGCAGAGGATGTGGGGATACGCAGCCATGTTATCCTTTCCTATCCACAATTTCCTTCCTTTAAACGCCTGCCACTGACCCTCTCCCTTCAGAAAGCCCTTCATTAATCTGATCCTGAAGCCCTACTATGCCCTGTGAATCAGCTCTCCCCTCTGAGGACCACACGGCTGTCCTGGTGTGTGCGGCTGGAACTTTCTGCAGACACAATCCAAACTGACTCCTTTCCTTCAGCTCCTCGCTCGCTTTGAGGAGGAGCAGGAGGAACGTGAGGTCATTTCCACGTGGCCGTGTTTTCTCTCTCCAGCCTGATGTGGCAGACACAGCTGGCTTGGAAATTATGAAATCAGAAGTCAGATCAGCACTGCCTCTGGCTGGCTGTGTGACTTCATGTCTGGGGCCTGTGTTCCTGCCTGTGTAAATGAGTGTCATGGTAATGGAGCAGATGTCTCCTGGGCACTTACTCCACTGAGTAAATGCAACAGGGGTTTCTGCCTACTGCTACATTTGAGCCTCAGCACAGTAGTTGGCCTGTTCTGTGCTGAAGGGACCTGTTGCCTGTGTGTGTGTCCCCCCAAAGACCTTGTACTGGAATCTTTATCCCTGGGGCATTGGCAGTGTCTGTAAGAGGAGGGTGGTTCCAGAAGATTCTGTCCTCGTGCAGGGACTGATGATGTTCTTGTGGGAGGGACTTAGACCACAGACTGGATTTGTCATAAAAGTTCAATGGCCTGTGGTAGCACAGGCCTGTAATCCCAGTACTCAGGAAGTGGAGGCAGGATACTCTGGCTTCCAAGGTCATCCTTAGCTACATAAGGAGTTCAAAGCTACCTTGTTTCCAAAATACAAATAAATCAACAAATAAAAAAAATAAAGTGGATGGAGAGATGACTCAGGGATGATGTGCCTGAGGTCCTGAGTTGGAATTCATGACACCCATGTAAAAAGCCAGGGGTGGCCATGTACATTTATAACCCCACAGTTTCGTGAGTGGAAACACGGAGACCCCTGGAGCTTTCTGACCAGCTAACCTGGCTGGATCAGTGAACTCCAGGTTCAAGGAGAGATGCTATCTCAAAACTGTCTCCAGGTAGGGCTTGGAGGGATGGCTCTGTGGTTCAGAGCACTTGCTGATCTTGCAAAGACCTGTGCTTAATTCCCAGCATCCAAGTCAAGGAGGACACACCCACCTGCGATGACACACCCACCTGCGATGCCACACCCACCTGCAATGCCAGTTCGTGGGGATCCATTGATTCCTTCTGACTTCTCTGGGCTTCTACTCACATATGACAGAAACACACACACACAGTGTCTTAGGGTTTTACTGCTGTGAACAGACACCATGACCAAAGCAATTCTTATAAAGACAACATTTAATTGGGGCTGGCTTACAGGTTCAGAGGTTCAGTCCAGTATCATTAAGGTAGGGGCATGGCAGCATCCAGGCAGACATGGTACAGGAGGAGCTGAGAGTTCCACATCTTCATCTGAAGGCAGCTCGCAGAATACTCGCTTCCAGACAGCTAGGAATACGATCTTAAAGCCCACACCTGCAGTGACACACCTACTTCAACAAGGTCACACCTACTGCAACAAGGCCACACCTCCAAATAGTGCCACTCCCTGGGCCAAGCATATACAAATTATCACACACAGATAGACAAGGAGATAAGATGGAAAATAATGACAGCCTTAAGCCTCCACATAACCCCGACACATGAACCCTGACATAAAGCACATGCAGCCCTCTCTTGCTCTCCCGCCCTGGGACGGCATAGTATGGAGGTCCTCTCTAGACACCAGCACCATCTGTTGTTTATAAATTGCCCTGTCTCTATTATTCTGTTACAGGAATGGAACACCTACCAACAGAGTACTTAACAAATGTATGTTGGATGAGTGAGTGGACGGTTGCCTCCCACACCTGCCAGATCTTAAGAAGACCCATCATCCTCTGGGAAGATAATCCAAGGTCAACCTTGGCTCCTTGGTAGTCCATATCCAGAACCCTCACCCATCTTATTGCTTACTTCCTGTAATATTCTAACATCCTAAGGAGATGAGAAGCCAAAAACGCAACTCAAGCCAGGAGAGGGGCATATATTGACCCATCTCAATGAGCGTCCTGCTTCAGGGCCAGGTAGATGCAGGTGTTGAAGTCTGGCTAGGGTTGTTTCATATGCAAGTCACCTAATTTCCCCCATCCCACCCCTCCGTTCTCTGGAGGAGAGGGGCTGAGAGGTCAGGGGTCAGCGGGGCTGGGCACTCGTGCAGATATTGACAAGGCAAAAGCAAGGCACACAGAAAGGCTCCTCCAGTCGCCCTCCAATCTCAGGCCCTGCCAGGAACACACTACAGAGGGCACCGGGACCCCATGGTGCTCTTGTCTCCATGCTGTGGACAGAAGCTGAGCTTTTCAGTGAGACCTCTCCAACCTGGAGGCGAGCTGTACAAAGGAAAGGCTGGCCCTGATGGCATGTGCCTGTCATCCCAGCAGGCAGGGCATGGTGGCACGTGCCCTTAATCCAAGCACTGAGAAGGCAGAGGCAGGCACAGAGGCAGGTGTATCGGGCTGTGTCGTGAGACTGCCTCAAAAGCAAACATGCAAATAAATAAATGGAATTGAACAGTGGTTGGTGTGTGTGTGTGTGTGTGCGTGTGTGTGTGTGTGTGTGTGTGTATTCTGTCCCTTCTGATTTCTTCTTCCGGGGGTAAGGGTCCCAAAGTGGCTTCTGTCTTCATGTGCCCACAGTTTGGGTCTGGGTCCAGCACTGGCCAGCTCCCTGCCCAGGGCATTCTGAAGCCCACACTTATAAACTCCAGGCTCCTGCAGAACTTCTGTGCAGTCGGCCAAAGGCTGCCCCACTGTGCCCAATGGCTTCAGGTGGAGCCCCATGGTCCCGTGAGAAAAACAAGGCGCCTGACCTTTTCCAGGGTGGTGGGGTTTTCTGAAAATACCTGTTGGTGCCTTCCTGCTCCATAGGGGCTGTAAGGTCACTTCTCAGTTCCTCATCACCCCAGGGGACCTGGCAGTGATATGACTGTAAAGAACCCAAGAAAAGTGTCCTGTCTTCTAGGACTACGGTTGAGCCTGGCAGAAGTACAGGTCTTAGAGAGAAATTAATGAGGACTTCATGAAGGAGTCGGCTTTGTCCAGCGGTGGAAAGGGCTGGCTGAAGCTTGGGTGTGGAGCACTGGCCTGACTAGCACAGGACCGGGATCGATCCCCAGAGCTGCAGAAAGCAAACAAGCAAAAGGGCTGAGAGGTCTCGCCCTCTTCCTCTGTGTGTGTGTGCGTGTGTTTGTGTGCATGTGTGTATCTATATGTGTGAATGTGTGTATGTATGTGTGCGTGTGTGTATATGTGTGCATGTATAAGTGTGTATGTATCTATATGTGTGAATGTGTGTATGTCTATGTATGTATGTGTTTATATGTGTGTATATATATGTATGTCTATATATAAAATATATGTGTGTATGTGTGTACATGAATGTATGTGTATGTGTGTGTATGTATCTATATTTGTGTATATGTGTATGTGTTTATGTGTGTATATGTATGTATGTGTGTATGTATGAGTATATGTGTGTGCATATATATATGAGTATATGTGTGTATGTGTTTATATGTGTATATGCATATATGTGTATATGTGTTTATATGTGTATATATGTGTATGTGTGTATATGTGCATGTGTATATGTGTATGTATCTATGTATGTATATTTATCTGTGTGTATATGTGTATGTGTTTATATGTGTATGTGTGTATGCATGTGTGATGTGTGCAGTGCCAGCAGAGTCCAGAAGGAAGTGTCTGATCCCCTAGAACTGAAGTTACAGGCAGCAGTGAGCTGTTATGTTTGGTGCTGGGAACTGAACTTGGATCCTGTAGAGCACTGGTTCTCAACCTTCCTAATGCTGAGACCCTTTAACACAGTTCCTCGTGCTGCGGTGACCCAACCATAGAACTATCATTATCACCATTATTATTATTTTGGTTTTCGAGACAGGGTTTCTCTGTGTAGCCCTGGCTGTCCTGGAACTCACTCTGTAGACCAGGCTGGCCTCGAATTCAGAAATCCGCCTGCCTCTGCCTCCCAAGTGCTGGGATTAAAGGCGTGCGCCACCACTGCCCGGCCATAGAATTATTTTTGTTACTACTTCATGACTGTAATTTTACTACCATTATAAATTGTAATGTAGGGCTGGAGAGATGGCTCAGTGGTTAAAAGCACCGACTGCACTTCCAGAGGTCCTGAGTTCAAATCCCAGCAACCACATGGTGGTTCACAACCATCTGTAATGAGATCTGATGCCCTCTTCTGGTGTGTCTGAATACAGCAACAGTGTATTCATATATAATAAATAAATAAATCTTAAAAAAAAATAAAATAAAATAAATTGTAATGTAGCCGGGCAGTGGTAGTGCATGCCTTTAATCCCAGAACTTGGGAGGCAGAGGCAGGAGGATTTCTGAGGCCAGCCTGGTCTACAGAGTGAGTTCCAGGACAGCCAGGACTACACAGAGAAACCCTGTCTCGAAAAAAAAAAAAAAAAAAGACTTATTTTAATTTGTGTGTGTGTCTGTGTGTGTGTGTGTCTGTGTGTATGTCTGTATATTTGCTGTTTGCCACATGTGTGCAAGTGTCCTATGAGGCCAGAGGAGGGTATGGAATCCCCGGCAACTGGGGTAAGGAGGGGAGTTTCATGATGCCTAACTCGAGCGCTGAAACCAAACCCAGGTCCTCTGGAAGAGCAGCCAGTGATCCTAACCACTCACTAGTTCCTTCCTTCCTTCCTTCCTTCCTTCCTTCCTTTCTTTAAAAGAAGGAAAACCTGGGCAGTGGTGGTGCATGCCTTCAAACCCAGCACTCAGGAGACAGAGGCAAGCAGATCTCTGAGTTCGAGGCCAGCCTGGTCTACAGAGTGAGTTCCAGGACAACTAGAGCTACATGAAAAACCCTGTCTCAAAACAAACAAAAAATACAAAGAAGAGAAAAAGAAAGAAAGAAAGAAAGAAAGAAAGAAAGAAAAGAGAAAGAAAGAAAGAAAGAAAGAAAGAAAGAAAGAAAGAAAGAAAAAGCTGTTTCTGCAAAGACTAAACAAAAGATGCAAAAGAGCAGCTGGGGTTCTTTCCCATAAACACTCGGGCCACGTGACTTCAGAAGCTTTCTTCCTGGTCTCTAAAGTCATAAGTGCGCACGGTTTCTGAATCCTTCCAAAACCCAGAGGGGCAGAGAGAAGAAAATGAAAATCACCTGTTTTCTGATCCAAGCCAGCAGCACACACAGCCTGTGCGGCTGCCTCTGCCCCAGATGCCTCTGCCAGCTTTCCAGGTTCCACTGGCTGATTGCTAGGGTAAGCTGACCCGCCGTAGAAGGGGCAGATCTAAAACATGTGGTTAGAGAATGTTCCCGGATTCCAGACCTGTTTGTATGCCCCTCCCAGCAAGATTAGACTATGGCCACTGCCCTGGAAACTCCCCTGGGGTCTCCCTCCAGCCCTGCTTAAATCCCCACAAGTATCCATCCTCTGATATCTGTCACCATTGATTAGTCCTGCCTGTCACATAATTAGAATCACATGGCCCAGCGCTCACTTTCAGCCGTCTGGTTTCTTTTACTCCGCTTGGGGAGGTATGTCTTTTTCTGTAGCTCGGGAAGGCTCAGTCTTCTTTCCTGCTGAGTTATATTCCACTGTATGAAAGTGTCAACCATTTGCCCTGGGATGATCTTTTACTTTGTGTCCACTGTGGGCTGGGACAGATACCTGTAAAATATACTTTACAAGAATTCAGGTATTCACATGAGTTAGAACAGGGAGTTTTGTTTGTCTTTCTATTTATCTATTTGTTGTGTGTTTGTTGTGAGACAGAGTTGCACTATTCAGCCCTTGGCTAGAACTCACTATGTAGACTAGGCTGGCCTTGAACTCAGAGATCCATTTGCCTCTGCCTCTGCCCTTTGCCTCTGCCTCCCGAATCCTGGAATTAAAGGCGTGTGCCAACACAGCTAGCTAAGTTTTCATTTTCCTTGAGCAAATACTTAGAAGTGACGTTCTCAACCTCCCTAATGCTACGATCCTTTAATACAGTTCCTCAGGTTGTGAGGACCCCCAACCATAAAAATATTTTCATTGCTACTTCATAACTATAATTTTGCTACTATTAAGAATCATGGCCGCAGCCGGGCAGTAGTGGCGCACGCCTTTAATCCCAGCACTTGGGAGGCAGAGGGAGGCGGATTTCTGAGTTCGAGAATTTGAGGCTAGCCTGATCTACAGAGTGAGTTCCAGGACAGCCAGGACTACACAGAGAAAACCTGTCTCGAAAAACCAAAAACAAACAAACAAACAAAAGAATCATAATGTAAATATCTGTGTTTTCTGATAGTCTTAGGCAGCTTCTGTGACAGGGTTGTTCCAAACCCTAAAGGGATCATGGCCCATAGGTTAACAACCACAGTTTTTGCATAATCATCCAGGACCCAGGATCCCCAGGTCCCTGAAGAAACATAGTGTGATTGGGAGAGACCATCCACACAGATGGAAAACTGTCTCCTGTCATGTTCTCTTCAGCTATGACATACTGTTCCATTACCTACCTCTGATGTTAGTTAGTATGACTAGGGAGGAAGTTTGAGTGCTCCATTCATTGTGACAACCCTGGTGCTGAGAAGTGTCCACCCCTGAGTGGGTCACCCTACAAACACCTGAGGAAGAATATTAGAAATACTGCCTTACAACTGACTCTGTGTATGCACATGTGTAGGTGTGTGTTAGTGTCTGTGAGTGTGTGTTACTGTGCAGGTGTCTGTAAAGATAATAGCATGTGCAAATATATTTGTGTGTGTGAGTATATACAAGTGTGTGTGTGTGTGTGTGTTACTGTGTGTGCACACATGTGTGTATGTGTTTATGTGTGGGGGCCAGAGATCAAATATCTTCCTTAACCCCTCTCCAGGGTTGAACTCAGGTCATCAGGCTTGGCAGCAAGCACCTTTACCTGCTGAGCCATCTTGTACGTCTGTCATCTTATCTTTTGATTGAGACAGTCTCTCTCTGAACCTGGAGCTGCATTTGGCTAGACTTGCTGGCCAGCAAGCCCCATAAGTCTGTTTCTGACTTCCCAGGGATCCTGGCATTTTTATGGGTTCCCAGGATCACGCTCATGTACTCATGACCACTCAGGGAACACTTGGCTGACAAAGCCATTCCCCAGCCCTGACAATTTGTTGCTAAGGATAAAAAGCTCTTCCCAGAGTTAGGGACAACTCTTACTTCAAGGGAGACATCTCCAGAGCTGGTAGGAACTGGGGTGGGGCTGGAGTGGAAATTTTGATCCCCCCTTCCCTGCCTTGCCACCTCCCAGCTGCACCCTCTGCCTGTCTACTTCCCACCCCCTCTTCTGGGGTCCCAAACTTTGGCCACCAGCCAAACACAGCCCCACCACTAAGTTTATGCAGCTTGTGAGCTAAGAATGGTTTTTACATTTTCAGATGGCTCAGAGGAAAATTCATAAGAGTTCTGTGACAAGAGAACACAATATGAAATTCAAATTTCAGTGTCCATAAATAAAGTTTTATTGGCACATGGTCTCTCGCTTACCTACCATCTGGGGTTGTCTTTGTGCTAAAAGGGTCTAAGTGGGCATTTGAAACAAAGACCATGGACCTGCAACATACAAAATATCTCATGCATGACTCCTCACATGAAACATGTGCTGAGTGAGCCCAGGTCTGAGTCCCTGATCCCTGCTTGAACTGAACCAAAACCAAACCAGCATCTTTTCTGGCTCGGTCTCCACCGTGAGCATCCCTTGTCTCCCTGAAGTCCATTAGACCAGTAAAGAACTCATTGCTCCATGGTATGTACTGGCTGTCACTTGCTTGCCAGTGTTGGTCCTCCTCTCCTTTGGGGTTGTAGGCGAGCATCGAGCTGATTGCCGACTAGTCATGAATATTGATCTGACTGTTTTAAATATTTAAATGATGAAGGCCACCTGTTGTCCACTCTGGGCGTGATTTTCTCATCTATGAAATGGGAGGTTTGATCTCCAAGGTCTCTTGACACTGTAGACCGCACCAGGTTTCCTGGGATTGCCCTTCTGAACATTAGAAAGATCTTTGGGAGAACAGATAAGACACAGGCTTTGGTGCTGCAGGCATGACTTCAGTCCGATTGTTAGCTGGCCCTACACGCAAGGCCAGGGCATCATAGCAGCAGGAGTACATGCACAAAGAGGCTTACATGGTGGAAGCCAGGAAGCAGAGAGAGAGAGAGAGAGACAGAGAGAGAGACAGAGAGAGAGACAGAGAGACAGAGACTCAGAGATCCTGTAGACCTAGTAGTCTCTCTCCCCGGCCAAAATTACACATCTAGCTCTTGGCTCATCACCCCCACTTTTAGGAGTTTGTCTTTCAGATAGTTGCTTAACTTCAGTTTCACACAGGTCCCCTGTTCACCATCTTTTTTTTGTTTTGTTTTCGAGACAGGGTTTCTCTGTATAGGCCTGGCTGTCCTGGAACTCACTCTGTAGACCAAGCTGGCCTCAAACTCAGAAATCCGCCTGCCTCTGCCTCCCAAGTGCTGGGATTAAAGGCGTGTGCCACCACCGCCCGGTCTGTTCATCGTCTTGATATGTAGGTCCCAGGGTCAGGAATGTCTCTAGGTTGGTAGAGCACTTGCCTAGCATGCATGAGCCCTGGGCTCCACAGCCTAGCACTACGTAAACTGGGCATGCTGGCGGGCCCACATAATCCTAGCATTCAGGAGATAAAGACAGGAGGAGGACCAGGAGTTCAAGGGCATCCTCAGCTCTCTGGTACATTGAAAGCCAGTCTGAGCTGCATGAGACCCTGCCTTGAAAAAAAGATCCCACCCAGCAGATCTGGGGAAGTGGGTAGAGCCAATGGCACTGAGGTTCTAGGAGCTCTCTCAGATGCTAGTTCTGGACTATTCTGAGCTGCTGTGCTCTAGACTCCACCCACACCACAATGCCCATGATTCATTCCACCAGAGTCTGTAATTTCAAGTATTGGAAATAACCTAAGTGTCCATTCATAGTGGGACTAGAAAAAAAAGACACGTATCCCTACAAAGTCAGAGCCTTACACAGCCTTGAAGAGCATCTGGGCCACTATTTCTGTACCAGGATGGAATGGTCTCCAGGACATATTATTAAGTGGAAAAACACCCCACAACAACAAAAATGAGGAACAGAACAGTAAGTGGTATGGATCACTCTCTGTGCACTGGCAGGGGAGGGATAGCCATGGTCACATGGACTTGGAGAACAGTCATCTTGCAGAAGACCAAGAACCAAGTACCTGTGGGAAAGAGAACAGAGCGTATGAGTGGCTGAGAGAGAGGCAGACACTATACTGATTTGGATTTTGAACTCTGTGACTCTAACATACCTATTTGAAAACAACTGAGGGGTCAGGGATGGAGCTCTTTGGCAGAGTACTTGCCCAGGACTAGACAAAGCCCTGGTCTTATCACCAGCACAGCAAAAATCAGGCATGGTACTGCAAGCCTGTAATCCAGCACTCCAGGACTCTAGAGTCTGGGCTACACCTCTCTCTCTCTCTCTCTCTCTCTCTCTCTCTCTCTCTCTCTCTCCCTCTCTCTCTCTCTCTCTCTCTCTCTCCCTTTCTCTCCCTCTCTCCCTCTCTCTCTCTCTCTCTCTCTCTCTCTCTCTCTCTCTCTCACACACACACACACACACACACACACAATAGTTGTACTACGTGTAGCCCATCTAGAGGCTGGCCTTGAACCCCTATCCTCCTGCCTCCACCTCCCAAGCCAAGGACAGTCTGCCGCTGTGTTTGAGGAGCGCACACAGCCTTGAGCCCTGCAGACCCTCCATGGATCTTTGCACATCAACAGAGTGAGACCAAGCTCAGGAATCAGCATTCATGAGCCCCACTTCCACAAAGTAGCGCAGACACCCACTACTTTGAGTGACAGAAACCTTCACCATCTGCCCAGGGCATAGTGAGAGAGCACTACAAGGTGAGTGGGGGTGGGGTGGCCCTAGCCCAGGCTCCTATGGCCCTGCACACCCTCAGGATAAGGGTGGAAGGTGGAAACCCAACGCCTTGACCTTTGCTTGAGGCAGCTGCTTGGAGAAGCACAACAGTGCCAAACTCCCATCTGCTCAGCTGTCAGACTGAGTCACCAGCAGGCAGAGGGACGGCACATGACCTGGGTGTGGGGCTGTGCTGAACAGGGTGTTGGAAGTGGGGAGGAAAGGCCATCAGATGCAATCACACCTCCTCCTCCAGGAAGCCCACAGGGCATATGCAGGCTTGTATATAAGGAGTGCCAGAGAGCCGGGCGGTGGTGGCGCACGCCTTTAATCCCAGCACTCGGGAGGCAGAGGCAGGCGGATCTCTGAGTTCGAGGCCAGCCTGGTCTACAGAGTGAGTTCCAGGACAGCCCGGGCTATACAGAGAAACCCTGTCTCGAAAAAAAAAAAACCAAAAAAAAAAAAAAAAAAGGAGTGCCAGAGAGATACACACGCCACTAAAATAAATAGTGCATGCTGAGAACTTCACTCGGTGACCTCGTGTTCACCGTCACAGCAGCTCGGCTCCGTGACCCCTCCCCCATACTAACAACGTACAGGTGGACAGCTCAGACTTAGACAGATCCTACCCCAAAGCCCCTTCCCACCTCTCAGCCCCAGGGGCTTCATCCCTTAAAGGACACACCACCGAAGTCCTCCCAGGACACACCACTGACGTCCTTCCAGGACACACCACAGAAGTCCTCCAGGCCTCAAATGGCTGCATGCATCCATTGCTTACCAGTTCTGTTAAATGAGGTAGATAATGAGATTTCTCCACTTGATACAAGGAATAAAATTTGTCGTCCTCCACCCCCCGCCCTCAGTGCTTCTCCTCTTCCCCCTCCTCCCCCACCCACTCCTTTTGTATCCCGCTGTGTGTACACTTATATGGAGGCTAGAAGCTGACATCAGGTGTCTACTGGACCTGGCGCTCATGAATTCTGCTGGGCTGGCTGGATCAGTGAGCCCCAGAGTCCTCCTGTCTCAGCAGAGATGTCTGTATAAGTGTGTGCCGCTGTGCCTGACTCTTACGTAGGTGCTGGGGTTCAAGCTCAGGCCCTCACTTGCACAGTGGCCACTCTACCCACTGAGCCATCTCTCAGCCTCCAGACATCTCTTCTCAGTGCTCGGCTCCCTTCATTCATTTTCTGCTGTTTCCCTGAGGAGGCAGGCAGCCCTTTGGACACAGTATGCAATTGTTCATCACAAGAAACCCACATTGTTCTGCTTTAAGCAACCTGGTTTCTCCTGAGAGTCTCAGAGAAGAGACACGCCCCACCCCATAGCCCTGGGCTCACCCAGTGGCAGGAGGGACAAAGGAAAAGTGTGTTTCAAAGCCACTTTCACTTCTGCATCCCTTGGGAACTACCAGGTGCCTGCCGGGGACTGGGGACAGCATGGCTGACCAGACAGACCAAAGTTATCAATTTTCCAGAGCTGGCTCGGGAGGAAAGAGCCTGGAGAGGCAGGAAGCTCGGGAAGATGGAACCCTGAGTAAGAGCGCTTGCCACTGAAATGCCAGAGAAAAGTGTATCACTAAGGAGCCAGGCTTGGTGGTGAGTGTCTGTGATCTCAGCCCACAGGAGGTGGAAGCTGGAAGATTGGGAATTCAAGGTCATGCCCAGCTATATAGCAACTTAAGGCCAGCCTGGGCTACAAGAGACCCTGTCCCAAATAATGTCTCTAAAAAACCATAAAGAGGCAGATGAGTGAGCCTGGGCTACACAAGACTCTGTTTGAAAAATAGGGGCTGGAGAGATTGCTCAACGGTTAGGAGTGTTAGACTTTGGTGCTCAGCTTAGAACAGACAACACCAGACCAAACTGTTCCAAAGGGGAGGGGGTTTATTCAGGGCAGAGGGCAAAGGCGGGGAGAGAAACGGGAGAAGATGGTGGAGAAGGAAGAGAGAGAGAGAAGTGGAGGCCAGCCATGACCACAAGGAGAGAGGGGGAAGGGAAGGGGGGAGAGGCGAGGGGACAGAGAGAAGCTAGAGGCAAGAGAGCAAGAGAGTAAGTAAGAGAGGAGGAGACAAGCAGCCCCTTTTATAGTGGGCAGGCCTACCTGGCTGTTGCCAGGTAACTGTGGGGCGGAGCATACCTGGGTGTTGCCAGATAACTGTGAAGGCGGAGTTTAGACAGAATATTACTAACAAGGAACACTAGCTGTTCTTCCAGGAAACTCAGGCTCAATTCCCAGCACTCACATGGTGGCTCGCAACCATCTGCAACTCCAGTTCCTAAGGCTCAGATGCCCTCTCTGGCTTCTGTTGGCACCGTACCCACATGGTATACATACATACATGCAGATAGAACACTCATACACATAAAAGTAAAAAGTTAGGCAGGTCAGAGATGGTGTTTGCCTTTAATCCCAGCACTCGGGAAGCAGAGGCAAGCGAATCTCTATGAGTTCAAGGCCAGCCTGGTCTACAGAGTGAGTTGTGAGTTCCAGGACAATAAGGGCTACACAGAGTAACTTTGTCTCAAAAAAAAAAAAATCAACAATCAATCAATTAATAAAAATTTCAAAATAAAGCTAAAAATTAAAATATATATAATACAGAACTATTAGAAATTAGAAATATATGTATATCTTCTGTGTGTGTGTGTGTGTGTGTTTAGGAATGGAAGAGTGGGAGAGGACTCTTGGAGAGGTTTGAGAAGACAGCTTGGATGTGTGAGGACTCTGGGAGAGAGTATCCTAGGTTGACCAGTGTGTCACGTAAAGGGTCTGAGATGGAAACCAGGGAGCTAATTGGAAAACCAAGACAGACAGACACGGTCTTGCTTCTCACTTTTCTCTTTTCCAATCTGAAGTGAGGACAGAGGCTTGCTGTCCTGCTACCTGCAGGATGTGCAGGGGAGGGAGGGGAGGGGGAGGGAAGGACAGGGTTGGGCTCAGTCTAGAGGAGCGTCAGTAATGGATGCTCTGGCCAGCCTGTGCTAGGGGCACTTTGGGACACTGTGGTTTCTCCTTCCTTCTAGCATGTGAGTCCATCTCAGCCTAAATACCTGGGGCTGAGAAGACTTGTGTATTTTCACCCTCTTTGAGGGCTGGAAAAAGCAGAACCAAGAGCCAAGAGCGGAGAGGACCCCGCCCCAGGTCACAAAGCAAGTTCTGGACAGAGCCAAGCGTTCAGAAGCAGACTGAGGCTGTGACCCACTCCCATGCCAGGTGGAAAAACCACCTCTGTCCTTAAGAACCTAGAGCATGAAGCAGGTGAGGCTGTTTGTCCAGGGAGCTGTAGGGGAGGCACGTGAGCCGTGGTTCAGCCCCTGTGCTTTCCAGAGTGCCACCCGCACAATTCTGTTCTATTTCTGTGGTGGTGTCATGGAACCCAAGTCCTGACAGGAGCCAGGCAAGCGGGCTACCCTGGAGTCACACCTCCACTCCCAAACTTTCTTGAGTCTCAGTTCAATTTAGAAGGCAGAGAAGAAGCTGGGCTCATGGTTCTGGCCCCAGATGAGGAAACAGAGGCCCAGAATAATGAAAATTCCTGGGGTTTATGGGACTGATACTTCTTTTTCTAGAAGAAAATGGTTGTAAATATAGCCAGGCACGGCAGCAGCACACATCTGTAATCCTGGTGCTTAGATGAGAAGAGGCAAAGGAACTGGGAGTTCAAGGCCAGCCTTGGTCACGTAGCAAGTAGGGATTTGAGGTTAACCTGGGCTACAGGAGACCCAGTCTGAAAATGGAGAAAGAAGGAGGAAGGGAGAAAGGAAAGGAGGAGGAGAAAGAGAGAAGGATGGGGGCCAGGGGGCTAGCATAGGTATGAGGTAATGTAACAAACAGGACCGTTTCAGAGCTCTGGATAAAACAGAGAGATTTGGAAGCACTTAGTGGAGGTCAGAGAAGGGTCCTGGGGAGGTGATGTGCACTTGACATGCGAGGCAGCCATACTGACAGCCAGGCTAGAAGATGATTCCAATGCAAAAGTCCTGTGGTGGAGGGGAGCTTGGTGCTGGAGAATCAGAAAGCCAAGGGTGGCAGGGCTGGAGCACAGCTGGAACACAACTGGAGCATGTCAGGCCAGGGGGTGCATCAGGCTACAAGATCAGAGAGGCCTGAAGGCCTAGCAGTGGCACGTGTGTCCAGGGCCCACAGCCTAAAGTCCAGTATTCTTCAGCACTGAGGCTTGCTCCGCTGTGGCTGCCCTGGCGTCTGCACACCGTGATTCCTCTTCTGCCAAATTCCTGCTTTAGCGTGGTGGTTTGTGGCTCTTCCTGCCATGCTTGGGCTGTCTCGTGACTCAGTGCTGACTTTCACAGATCCACTGCCCTCCTCACTCTCCTCACACCCCTGCAGCCTCTTCACCTTGGCATCTCCCACCATACTCAGGCGGGAACAGCAGTGAGGACAAGGGCTGAGGATGTGGCTCAGTGGTAGGTGCTCACCAGGGCGTGTGAAGCCCTTGGTTCTGTTCCCAGAATCCACCACTTCCCATCACCTTCCTTGGTGTGATCTTTCTTAGACTCAGGCAACTGCAGTTTTATGCACATTTATTGAGCACCTACTGTGTGCTCCCTTGAGGGATCAAATACAATTTGTAACTTAACTCTCTAGGTCAGACAAGGCTAAAGATTAGGAAATGTGGTGGGTGATTTTTATTTTGTTTACTTTAAATAAAATTTCGGGGGCAACCAAGTGTGGTGGTGTATGCCTGGAATCACAGCACTGGGAAAGCAAAGGGAGAGATCAAAGTCCAAGGACATCCTCAGCCACACAAGGCCAGCCTGGGCTACATAGGTCCCTGTCTTTAAGAAAGAGAGAGAGAGAGAGAGAGAGAGAGAGAGAGAGAGAGAACAGCCTCGTGAGTACCTCTCTCTGCAGTTGGGGAGAAAAAAGCAGAGCAGACTCTGGCACGCAGATCTCATCAGCCTGTCCTGAGAGCCCAGTGCCAGAGCCCTCACATCTTCACTCCTGTCTCTGAGGTGAGAGATAGGACCCGGGGGAGTGAGGCTGAAGGTAACCAGGCATCTCGTCCCAGTGCCTAGGCGACTCCTGGAGTCACCCACCAGTTCCCATCACCTTCCTTAGTGTGATCTTTCTCAGACTCAGGCAACTGAAGTCTTCCTGATATACGCATTTAGTGAGCACCTACTGTGTGCCCCCGCCACAGTACCAAGTACAACGGTAACTTAACTCTCTAGGTCAGATGAGAATAAAAATTAGGAAATGTGGTGGGTGATTTTTTTTTTAATGAATTTTCGCAAGCCATGGTAGCTTATGGTAGAAATAAAACCAAAACCAATGTAACTTTTCCTGCTGGCAGGTTTCAGGACAAGTCGTGTCTCCCACCCCCAAACTCTAGGAACTCCATCCTGAAGAACTCACAGCACTTGCCTTGATCCCACCCATTAGGTTGACTGCCACAAAAGTCAGCACTGGGGGGGAGGGAGGGTTCAGTATCATACTGGTCTGCCATACAGGAAGCCCTGGGTTCTGTCTCCAAGAGCACAAGGGGAACACTACCTCAAGAAAACCCCCAGAACACAGAGTGGAGGAACAGGAACCCTCGTGCACTGTTGGAGGGGGACAGGGTGGGGGTGGGGCAAGGCCATGCAGCTGCAGAGCCAAAGATCGAGAGGGCCTCAGAAACGAAAAGCGAAAAGATAGAGCTGGGTCAGCAATGCACACACACACACACACACACACACACACACACACACACACACACACACATGCCGGCATCTGAGAAAAGAAAGATTTGGAAATATTTGGACCCTAGTGTTCAGAGCAGGGGCAAAGGGTAGAAGCCACTCAAGGGTTCATCAACAAAGTGGGGTATTGTACACATAAGAGGGAATATTAGCCACCCTTGAAGATGAAAGGACAGCTCATTCAGGGTCTCCTGGGTGGAGATTTCTTTGGAAACACCTGGGGATTTTGGTCAGAGCCCTCTCTTTTCTCAGGCTTCATTCTCATAGACTTTACAGTCTACTCCAATCAGGGGGATCCCCACTGATACCCCACCATATGACCCTATTCTGTAAGTTTGCTGGAATTCCCGGGGGTGGTGTGGAGGCTCTGACCGACTCCTGTACCTTGTTCTAGGGACTTCCCAACAATGATCTCCTTTCAAGCCCCACCTCAAGACATAAACTCAAAAGGTAAAACCAAAAATATCTTTACTGGGGCTGGGAAAGTGGCTTAGTTAATAAGAGGCTTGGCTGTCAAGCATAAAGACCTGAGTTCAAGCCTCAGCACCCATGTAATTCCAGCTCTGGAGAGGTGAACACAGGAGGTTCTCTGGCGTTCACTGACCAGCTAGTGCAGCCAATGGGTGAGCTCCATGTTCAGTGAGAGACCTTGTCTCAAGATGTATAAGGTGGAGAGTGAACAAGACAGACATCTAACATTGACCTCTGGCTTGCGTGTGCTTGCACACAGAAATTCGTGCACACTCATACATTCACAACGTTTCTTCATAAAATGTTCTTACTAAAGCCTTAGAATTCTTCCTAGACACTAAACAGGAAAGACGGAGGCTGGCATTGGTACCCTCCTCCCCCTCTTCGCTATAATTCGATGGTCACTGCAGGTGACTTTTACTAAGCATTTACTGTGTGACAGGCATACTACCTCATTTAACCCTCACATCGACCCAAGGATGCAGGCTCTGTTGTAAGCCCACTTTAGAGAGGAGAGAATGAAGGTGGAGCCCCCATGGTGGGGTGGGAAGACTGAGAGCCTGTGGCTGAGAAACAGCACCTCCCCTCGCCCAGGCTCCAGTTCTGCAGACTGTCCTAGGCAGTTCTAGGGCATATGTGGCTCATTCTTCCTAAGAATCAAAGCACACAGGGAAGAAAGTGGAGAACTCTCTCCATTGTGATTTTTTTTCTTTTTTTTTTTGGTTTTTCGAGACAGGGTTTCTCTGTGTAGCCCTGGCTGTCCTGGAACTCACACTGTAGACCAGGCTGGCCTCGAACTCAGAAATGCGCCTGCCACTGCCTCCCAAGTGCTGGGATTAAAGGCGTGAGCCACCACCGCCTGGCATTTGTGAATGTTTTTAAGAACAGTTAGTACAAACTTGCAGGTCAAGCCTGTGTCTACATATGAAGCTAACAGGCCATTTTCAGAGTTCATTTAGGTTTCCAGAAAAATTGAAAGCGCTTCCAGTCCCCCTGAGGGAGTTTCTTGTAGCCCCTGGGTCCCTCATGACCACCAGTGAGCTCTTACCTCAGTCTGTTCTGTCCTTGCTTTGTTCACACAGCCTGTGGCTGTCTCCGGTGTGCTGTCATGCAGGACCGTTTCCGGCCCTAAACATCCCCACCTCTTACCTACTCATCCTGCATCCCTGACTTCCAAGGATTTCCTTGATGTCCAGAAATTCAACAGCTGGTCTCACTGAAGCCCTAAAACGGGTTTCCTTTTTCTCCCGCCCACTTACTGAAGGGTATCTTGGGTGCTTCCAAACTTACACCTTTACAATTACAATTTATTGTTCTTCTTGTTGTTTTGTTTCTTGAAACAAGGTTTCTCTGCCGAGCCCTGGCTGGTCTCCAACTCAGAGCTCTGCCTGCCTCTGCTTCCAGAGAACTGGGACTGAAGGGGTGTACTGCCAAGCCCTGCTAGGTTTTTATCATTTTTTTTATCACTTTCTCTTCTAGATGCAGGAAGTAAGAACATCAGGTCACTATAGATTAGGAAAACACGGAAGGGCATAGAGCACAAAATCAAAATCTCCTACTTCCGAAAAGTTTCAGCAAGAGCTGAGGAGGTAGGTGTGAGACTTCCTCCTTTCATCCACCTGTCCATCCATCTGTCCATCCGTCAGTCCATCCATCCATCCCTCCCATGACTGCTCACAGAGAGGCTACTACATACAAACATAATCCAGGGCATTTCTGAGAACTATCTCCTGGGAGAGATTGGACAAATGAAAACCTAGTTGCCCAATGAGTCCTACAGAGAACGAAGTGACGGCTGCTGTTTACTGTGGATTTGTAGCGCCAGGCATATTTGTAAGAACAGTGTCCACCGAGGCTACTGGGGAGCGAGCCCATCTTTAGACTCCAATCTTACAGATGGGGAAACTGAGTTCTGAGAAGTGAAACAAGGTTGCTGAGTTTGGGAGAGGAAGGAGCAGGATTTGCATCTAGACCCCGGGTCTGCACATACGCCCTGCTGTAAAGTCGGGCAGTCACTTCAGACCTGAATCTGCGGCTGAGTACCCTGCTGATGTCCAGCCTTTTGCTTTCTAAGGTTCTGAGAAGCCTGCTTGCTTTCCTTTTGGCTCCCTGCAGTTTCGTGGTTGTGGGTAAGGTAAGGATATGGAATTCCTGCAATAGAGAGGCTGAGCCAGGATCCCTAGAGCTCACAAGCTAGCTGGTTGGCTGGCTGGCTGGTCTAATCTAGCGGGCTGTGGTTCAGAAAGAAAAAAAAAAGCTGTCTCAAAAAACTAAGCTAGAGAACAGTAGAAGATACACTCGACCTTGACCTTTGACCTCTATATATACGACACATACACTAAATTAAAAATCAGTTTTTAAAAAAGCATATTATTTATGCTAAGGGATCAGGGCAAAACCAGAATGAGAAGTGCCAGGGGAATTGTTGCCAGGCAATTTTCTGGCTGTGATCACTGAGCCAACGGCAGCTCACACCCTGAGTTCAAGGTTATACCACTCAAGACGGTCATACACACAGGGGCTGGGTGGCTCCTAGGTCCACAGAGCTAAAACCCCTTACTACCAGCACGTCCAGGTGCAGCCACAGGCAAGGGCATGCCCGGTGTGTGGCTGCAGCCCTTGTAGGTGACAAAGGTGGCCAGAGCCAGAGCACAGGGCTCTCCTCCTGTGCCCTGCAAGTGATGGGTAGATGGGGGCTCGAGCTGTCCTGGGGTTGAGGGAGAATGAAAAGCAGGATTTGAGAACTGCTTGCTCTCTCCACAAGAGGTGTGACACGTGAGGCCCGAGGAGGTGGCTTTTAGCAGCTCCCCACTTAGGGTTTAAAATAACTTCTGGTTAAAAAAGAAAAAAAAAAATAAAGAAAAGGGAAAGTTAGAAAAAAATAAAAAAGGAAAGAGAGCTCCCACTGACACCCACACAGCCCACCACCAATGCTGGGCTCTGCTCCCCACCAGTCCTGGCCCACAGCAACTCTGCCCAGACAGTGACAGAAGAGCCCTTACCAAAAGTAAGGAAGGAAGGGCTCCCAGAGCCGAGGGACCCAGGAGATCTTCCACTTCAAACTGCTCCCTTAAATAGAGGCTCAGAGAGGGAAAGAGGTTTGTCCAATGCAACCCAGCCACCTAGGGGCAAAAGCAGACCTGGAATGGTAGAGGCAAGACAGTCTCAGGCACTAGTCTACTCCTGCTTCAAACTTACACACATGCGGTATGGTCAGCAGAGCCCAGCTGGGCCCTGAGGGAGCGAGATCTAGGGCAGAGCCGGACATTGTCATGACAAGCCGTGGCACCGTGTGATCACTCTGGTGTGCACGGCCGATATGAAGCCTCACACGGCTGCACTGAGTGGCTGGAGGCATGTGCAACAGTGTGACCACACTCACAGGAGTGAAGACACCCTCATGAGATACTTTATGCTACGGCACAAGTGTCTATTGGCCTTGGCTATTGGACTATGGAGACAATGAACCCCAAGAAATTGGAATGTCCCCGGGAATCTGATGCCGGAGAAGGTGCCAGCCGGTGGGGAAGCTTGTCTCCTGGAAGGAGATTCCACATAGATCGCCTGGAACCATAGTGTTGGGTCAGTGATGGAGGAGCCAGATCCTGGCCTGAGCTCTGCAGACTCTTGCCCGTTACTTAAACCTAAAACCTCACACTGGGACCCCAAAGTTGGACTTGTGGGGGAATCACTAGATCCCTCTACTTGTTCCTTTCCCAATGTGCCACACTCAATAAACCTTCTTTCTCTGCCTCTCACTACAACTCGCCTCTTTCACTGACTGGTTAAGGGCAGGCAGCAGTTCAGGCCCTGATCCTACGAACTCTGGTAATGACTCAGTGTGTTCCTCTGCTCTCAGGAAAAAAAAAAAAAATACAGCAAGCGAAATGATCATGGCAACAAACACTGGGTGCCATGAGGCAGGGGACACCAAGAAGTGCTGGGGACTGTGACAAACTGCATAGACTGGCCCCCAGGGCCCTGTTACAGTTCTGGGTTCATCCCTAGTGAAGTTTCCCAGACACTGAGGCTGTTACCTGGTGAGTTCCTCCTACCACGCACACCCTTCATGGCAGGTATTAATGTCCATTCAGTCAGTGGTGTGCCTCCCTCATACATGATGGATCTGGAGTGAAAATATTTGCCTACCTCTTTAGTAGCTGAACAGGATTCGAACGCAGGCCTTTCCCAAAAATATCAATAGTTACAATGAGACTGCCTGTACCATAGAACCTGTCCCCAGCTTTTATTTATTAATCTCTTCAGCGTGACCAAATGCCTTCAGCCCCCCTCATGGAAACACAGAACTTGAGGAAGTGTTCATTCACGATCACAGTCAGAGGCGATAAAGCTTGTCACAGCAGAGGGGCCATGGTGGCAAAGATGTGAGCCGCTGCTTATTCATATGCGGCTGGCCAGGAAACGCTTAGGGGTCTGGAAGCTCAGCTAGTTTTTAATCCCCTAGTCCCACCCCTACGGCTGCCCATCTGCCAATCAGGCCTCACCTCTAAAAGGTTCTACAGCTTCTCCAAACAGTACTACTCACAGGGATAAACATGGGAGTTGCTGGAGACATTCCCACTCAAACCATAATATGGCTCCCTGTGCATTCTCTAGGACCCCAGAAAAAGTGTGTGCACATGTGTGTGTTCATGTATGTACATGTGTGTGGATATGTGTGCATGTGTGTGTGCATGTGTGCATATGTGTGTATGTGTGTATGCATGTGTGTACATGTGTGCATGTGCACGTGTGCATGTATGTGTGCGTGTGCTCATGTATGTACATGTGTGTGCACATGTGTGCATGTGTGTATGTGTGTGCATGTGTGTGTGCATATGTGTGTATGTGTGTGTGTGCATGTGTGTGTGTTTACATGCATGCAGGAGGACAGGGTGGTGTGCGTTTAGGGTGAAGTAGTGTGTTTACTATGGCCAGACTTTTGCTAGGTGCTCTGGGAGACCTGACTGAGAGGAAAAGATGCACTCAGTGTTTCTCAATGCTGAAGAAATCAGGAGCTCCCTTGGGGCAGCAGGATGACAAAGCAGGATGTAATGGTTAAAGTGTGGCCCGTGGCGGGAAGTACCATTATCTGTTCATCTAAACTGGGGACCCAAGAGGGGCTCGGGCATGGCTGTGTCCCCTGCTCAGGCTCTGGGGAGGCCACGGTCTTGGGAAGGGTGGATGTGGAAAAGGTTTGCAATGTCAAGCTCACTCGGAACATGGGGAAGGGACAGTCTCAACTGGGCTTTCCTCTAGACTTGGAGTGGGGTGGAGGGAGCACCAGGGAGGACCTCGTGAGCAGGGGATGTGAAGTAGAGGACAAATGAGGAGGACGTCTAGGTCAACAAAGGAGCACTTGTGAGAGACCTGAGAGGCTGGAGCAGAGACTTGAGGACCACAGCAAAGGACGGTGGCAGGAGGAGCATAGCGAGGGCGGAGGAAGCCAGGGAGCTGGCCAGGGCTTGAGCTCCAGGGCTGTTGAGAGGCTACTGAGAGGACAAAGGCACAATGCTAACCACAGCTGGTGCCCGGGTGCGTGGCACACTCATGTGGCCACAGGAAGGTGACTTCATTCGTATACAGGAGGGTGAAGTCGGTGGGGTTTGGTTACGGTCATACAGCTGTAATCCCAGCACATGGGAGGTGGATGCAGGAAGATTAGGGAATCAAAGTTATCCTCAGCTACATAGCACATTTGAGGCTAGCCTGAGCTATGTGAAGCTCTAAAACAGAAAGAAAAGAGAAAGAAAGGTAAAAGGCCAGGTCCTCCCTGGCAGGGGAGAAGCTGTCCTATGACAGAGACTTGTGCTAGGGAACTTGAAACACAATGGACCCCCCAAAGAAACCTATGCTGGGGGGGGGGGGAGAAGGCTGAAGGTTAGTGTCAGTTAGAGGTGGGTTTGTCTCCCTCCCAGGAAGAGATTCCACACAGTTCTGACAGCTTGTCAAACCACCTTGCAGAGGAGACAATGATGGGTCCATGATGGGAGGGGCCAGGCCTTGAGTAGGACATCTGCCCTCAGCTTAAACCAAAACCTGATGTCAAACCAGAAGAAGGACTTAGAGTGAGGGTCCCTAGACCCCCATTTGCTCTTCTTCCAACATGGCCACATTAACACTTTTTTTTTTTTTTTTTGCTTTTCACTTGTTTGTCTCTTCAAATGACAGGTTGAGGAAGAGTGGTTAAACCTAGCTTGCTGAAGCTCCCAGGGCCCAGGCTCTGAAACTAACCAACAATCAGAGCAGCAACCAGCTCTGGGGCTGGACCAGGGCAGCCTCATTGTCAACCCTGTGTAGACTCTGGGTGCATTTGAGTCTGTTCAGGTATGCAATTGGGAATTCAACATTTGGCAGCTGAGTGTGTATAGTGGTTCACTTCTGACTTCCCAGAGCCTGGAGGATATAAAGAAGGTGAAGTCAGTATTCAGCTGTTCTTGGGACACAACACATGCAGCGACCCCTCCCCTTCCACAGACACCCAGCGAAGTAGCAGTCTCTGAGTCCCCGGCTAATAAACTTCCCTGAGCCAGGACCTCTCACCTGGGAAGAGACCTACATCAAAGAGGTATTGGTACCCACACAAGCACCTCCCACCCACTCCCCCTTTCCCCCCTAACCCCTTTCCCCCACCTCCTGCCTGGGAATCAGAGAGCCTGGCTTCATCTGTGCTGTGATCCCCCATCCCACCCCAAAAGGTACAAGAAAAGACCCCACTTCTGCCAAAGCCTCCGACCCTGCTCTTTCAAGCCTGCTGTGCTGTCTCTGGTGCTGGGGCCTGACCACCCCAGACAATAGCCTCACCATGCTATTGTCTTTCTGTCTGTTTGTCCACGGTATTACCATTTCTAATGAAATCCCTACTCCTCAACAATTCATCTTAGAAGAAAAATGAGACAGACGGGCAGACGGACTCCATCTCTCTTCAAGATTGTGGCATTTAGTGGAGCTGGAGGACCCTATATATACTAGGGTGCTACCAGGAAGTTACAGCTACTTTTTTGTGGTTTGACTGGGAGCAGAGTGAGTTGTTTTTGACACCTGGGGCATATTGTTTCTGCAGATGATGTAGACCAGTAAGGGGGGGTGGGGGTGGGAACTAAGGGCGGAGTGTCAAACAATTCTTTTTGTTTGGTTTGGTATGTTTGGTTTGGTTTTTTGTTTGTTTGGTTTGTTTGTTTGTTTGTTTGTTTGCTTGCTTGTTTTTTTGTTTTTCGAGACAAGATTTCTCTGTGTAGCCCTGGCTGTTCTGGAACTCACTCTGTAGACCAGGCTGGCCTCGAACTCAGAAATCTGCCTGCCTCTGCCTCCCAAGTTCTGGGATTAAAGGCGTGCGCCACCACTGCCCAGCCAAACAATTCTTTATGTCTAGGAGCCTGTCTCAATTCCTCATGACTTGAGGCTATTAATCCAACAGATCTCAGCATCCCTCTTGAATGTCCATCCTAAACCCTTCAGAAGGCTGAGGCAGGAGACTTGCTGAAAGTTCCTGGTCAGTCTCAAAGCAAGCAACAAAAACTGAAAGTCAAAGGTTTGGGCTGGAGATAGAGTCCAGCGCTGAAGCACTCACTTTCCGTGCGAGCCTGTGATAAGAGCACAGAACAGAGAAAGCATCCCACATGGGGATGCAGGTGCAGGTCAGCAGGAGGGGGAAGGTGGAGATTTGGAGGCCATTGCAAGGCGATAAACAGGTAAACTAAATCAGAAGACCTGGCTGAGCAAGGCTAAGGGAAGGACAGGAAGCCAGTGCATAGAGGGTGATGGAGAAGGGGCCTGGAACACTGGATTAGTGCTCCTCCTTAGACAAGGAGCTGAGGAACAGCAAGTTCAGATGCAGAAGCCCTAGTCACCTCCTGTGCCTTCTCACCTCAGGGGACTAAAGTGAATCATTTGGAACCCTTCCTTCTTTCTCCACACAAATGCACACCTTTGTGGAGGTAGAAATGGCAGATGGGGAGGCAGATTCAGTAATCTTATCCCTCACCCTGAAGCAGAATACCCTTCACTGGTTGCTATGGAGACTAAGGTTGGAACCTCAGGTGGGCAGGACCGATGCCACTGAGGCCTCTGGAGGTGGTGAGTCAGACTGTGGGATCCGCCCTGCAGAGGACAAACTGGAACTCAAGGCAACTTGAGAGATGGCCATGGATGCTCCTTGGGGGGCTTATCTCACCAAGTCATCGTCTCCTGGGAATCAAGAGGAATGGAGCCTGCCTTGTTTTCTCTTTTCTCCCCTTCTGGCTGATTGTCAGCTGGTGGTAGGTGTGATGCCAGCTGGGAAGCAGGCAGATCCCCACCCCACCCCCAACTGGGTTTTTAACATTATCTTGTCTGGGATTTTGTCTTCAGGCTAAGTGGTGAGCACTGCTTAGGGAGCACTCACCAAACAGCTCTGTAATGGACTAAGTACACTTAGGAAGGGCTGGAAAGGAAGACTGTGTTTGCTATAAAGACTCTGAACTCTGTGGCTAGGGAGATTGCTCAGCAGGGGAAGGTGTGGGGAATGGAGTTTGGCTCCTCAGCACCCAGGTAAATAAATGTCAGGTCAGTGTGGTGGTCCTCCTGGAATCCAGCACAAGGGAGTTGGAGATTTAACCACTGGGTAAACTGGCTAGATCCTAATTGTGAGAGCCTGCCTCAGTACATATGGCAAAGGGACAAATACTGGACACCAACCTCAACCTCAGGCAACATCTGTGCACACACTTGTGCAAACACACACACACGCACACTGCATCACATCATAGACATCACAAAGGGCCTGTAATCCAGATAAGGAAGGGAAGTGGGAACAAAAGTCACAGTATTTTGTTTACAAGACTTCTTTTTTGTAAACTTATAAGCTACAGGAAACCCACTCAGATCTACCTCTCATGGACCAAATAGACACCATCCAGATCTTGTCAAGTCCAGGCACATCCAAAACAGCTCCAGATGCTTCATCTCCTGTCACACACAGAGCTGCTTCTACTAGACCTGTTCCTTCTGACCTATTCTCAGATGGCTCACTCCATAGACCCTGGACAGCAGGAAACAGCCAGCTCTCCTAAGACTGGACAAACATCCTCCATACCCATTCTTCTAGGTTCCCCCTAAAGACACGTTGCGCCCAATGCCAGCAGGAAGTAGCCAGATTTTACGACGACCCTATTCCTGCTTTGCCGTCACCTCTTTCTAATTTTTCTTTTTAATTAAACCAAAACATGGGAATGTTAGTATTCTGTCTAAACTCCACCTCCACAGTTATCTGGCAACACCCAGGTATGCTCCTCCCCACAGTTACCTGGCAACAGCCAGGTAGGCATGCCCACTATAAAAGGGGCTGCTTGCCTCCTCTCTCTCTTACTCTCTTACTCTCTTGCCTCTAGCTTCTCCTCGCCCTTCCTCCCTTCCCTTCCCCCTCTCTCCACATGGTCATGGCCGGCCTCCACTTCTCTCCTCTCTCTCTCCTCTTTCTCCACCATCTTCTCCCGTTTCTCTCCCTACCTTTGCCCTCTGCCCTGAATAAACCCTCTCCCCTTTGGGGAAAAAAAAAAACTTCTTTATCTAGCTCCCTTATTCAGCTGAAACTTCCTGGGAGCCAGACCGTCTCAGTATCCAGCTCCAGAACCAAGCAGGAGACAGGGTGAATGAGCTAGGTATGGCTCAGGCTCAGTCATCCCACAGAGATGGGAGGATGGTCAACAGTGTGAGGCCAGCCTGGGCTACACACTGGGGAAGGGAAGGTGGTGAAGAGACCCACTGTCCAGATCATCTTATTGGGGACTCTCCATTGAATGAAAAACAAAGTTCAAAATGAATTCTTTGTAAAGTGACAGGAGCCAGGTGTGGCAGTGCACACATTCAACCCCAGCCCCTGAAGGGCAGAGGCAGGATTAAAATAAAAATATATTCACACCACATCACTGGGTTTTTAAGGAAACAAAAATTCTCACTACACACCTTAATGTTTGTGACGGGGTCTCTCGCTGAATTGGAGCTTACTGGTTTGCTAGACTGGTTGGTCAGGGTTGGTCAGTGAGCTCCAGGGATCTTCCTGTGTCCATCCCTTCCAGCACTGGAATTTCAGGCTGGTCTTCAATTCATGGAGATCCACCGGTGCATATGCTTTCGTGCATACATGTGTGCATGCATGTGTGTGTGCATCAATGTACAGGCCAGAGGTCGAAGCAGTGTCTTCCTCTGCTGCTCTCCGCCTTCGTTGGTGTACTTTTGGGACTATCTCTTTGATCCTTATTCCACCCTAATCCCTTCCAACCACCTGACATTAGGTAGAAAAGCAAGAAGGTTAGAGGGGAAAGGGGCCGTAGACTGCTTCCTGCTGACCAATGATATCGAGTTCCCTGAGGCAAGTCCAATCTCTGTGGTCAAGATATCTCCATCCAGCAACCCAGCAACCCAGCAACCCAGCAACCCAGCAACCCAGCAATCCAGCAATCCAGAAATCCAGCAACCCAGCAACCCAGCAAACCACCAATCCACCAATCCACCAATCCA
>NW_021604638.1:8070866-8087658 GCF_004785775.1 Grammomys surdaster | reverse complement strand
CACCAACCTAGTAATCCACCAATCCACCAATCCACCAATCCACCAATTCACCAATCCAGCAACCCAGCAACCCAGAAACCCGGAAACCCAGAAACCCAGAAACCCAGCAGTCCAGCAATCCAGTAATCCAGCAATCCAACAATAGCAAACATACCAGTAGGAACTGACAGCAGCCGTCACCACAGGCCCTCTAGGGGCACTCCCATTTATACCTATCTCCAGAGTCCCAAACATAAACTATCTGCAGCTGGCAAAATCACACCCCTCCTAGAGCATGAGACAATCATAGGTAGTGGCTGTGGACAATCTGCATGTGCACCTGTATGCACAAAAGCATATTCACTATGCCCAGAAACATGCCTATGCACACACCATACACACATATACAAAGTCAATACAGTATGTTGACTCACAAACTGAGAAGTGCAGGGCTTGGGGGACTTCACACATGACTGTGCCCAGGGGTCAAAGCTGTACTTCTTCCCTTCTGCTGGTAATGTTAGCCCAGAGAGAGTCTTTCTCTTCGTGGCTGTTGGTGGCAAGGTCTCTTAGCAGGGACAGCAGATGGAATTTCTTTTCTCCCCACAGTTTTGGGGCCAGGGCTTATCCTGGTCACAGCTGGAACAATGTGGGCATGTACCAACTCCTGGTGGGAGAAGCAGCCAATGAGTGGGACCCTTGCTACCAGAATAAACACAGACGCTTAGAGGCCGGAGTAGAGTGTTTTACAGTCGAACAACAGGGAACTAAAATAATCTTTGGGGTCTTGTTTCCTTTCCTCTCTCTCTCTCTCTCTCTCTCTCTCTCTCTCTCTCTCTCTCTCTTCTTTCTTCCTTTCTTCTTCTCTTTCTTCCTGTCTGTCTTTCTGTCTGTCTGTCTTATTTTGACATGTATGTGTGCATTTATGTTCACATATATGTAATTGTGTGTGTGTGTGTGTATGTTGAGGCCCAAGGTTGATTTGGAGATCATTCTCTATAGCCTTTAGGCCTACTCATTGAGAAAGAGTCTCTCAGTCAAACACAGAGCTCACTGATTCAAATGGTCTTGCTAGGCAGATTGCTGGGGAATCTCCTTTGCTTTCCATTTCTGATACTGGTGTTCCGGGGAAACCGCCACGCCCTCTGGCATTGCATGTGTGCTTGGGGTGTGAACTCCAGTCTTCTGGCTTGTGCGGCAGGTGCTTTAACTGCTAAGCCATCTCCTCAGCCCCTGTGCTTGAGATAGTCTCGTAATCTAATCTGCTCTTGAACTCCCTATGTAGCCCAAGCTGGTCTCAAACTCCTGATCCTCCAGCCTCTGTTTCCAGTCATGTCTGCCATCCTTACTTGAGAACTCTTTAAGGCTCACATCTGACCAACTTGAATGTTCTGCTCTGCACCTTGACTTCCGCTCTGAACCCTGAAGCTTTGAGGGTACTACCAGAGGGACTGAGTGGCCTGGCCTCCCACAATTTGCTCCTCGCCACTCCCTACAGCCCGTGGTTCTCACAGACCCACAAACCGCCTTGGTTTGTTCCCTAATAAAATGGGAACATCTCACTCACTTGTCTGCCCACATTCCCAGAATTCTCAGGTTTTCTAAAAACCGAGTGACACCTCCTTGTCCACCTTGTCTTCCAGGAAGTGACAACCCACCTCAGAGCTGGAGATTGATATGTGATCATGCCTGACCAATGAAAGCACACAGCAAGACGTTCTGAATGGCCTGTGTTTGGTTCACGTGAGGCCTGAGCTGGAGTCATTAGGAAAATAAAAACTCTTGGTCCAGGCATGTGCTTAAGTCGGTAGAGGGGCTGGATTCAATCCCCAGCGCCGTGCAGACACCTGTGATCTCAGCATGCAGGGGGTAAAAATGTTCAAGGTTATCTTTAACAGGTTTGAGGCTAGCTTGGGCTACATAAGACCATGTCTCAAAATTACAATAAGCAACTAAATAAAAGGCTGTCTATGTGGTGCTGAAAGGTAATGAAAGGCTTGAGCCACATAGAGAGAAACCCCTGGGGGTGAGGAGTCAGAGCCACAGTCAGGAACAAAGAAAGAGAACTCTCAGGACAGATTAGAGGCCCGGATTCAGCTGTGGTCAAATCCCACTGGACTTTTGCTCTGTCTTAAATTTTTGTTACATTTATTTATACGTATGCATGCATACACACATGCCACAGTGCACATGTCAGGGGTCAGAGGACAGCTTGCAGAAGACAGTTCTCTCCTTCTACCCTGTGGGTCCCAGGGATCAAACTCAAGTCATCAGGATTGATGGCAACCTCCTTCACCTATGTATGGAGCCATTTCACTGGCCCTGGGGTCTCTGTCTTGGTAGGGTCCCTTCTTTGCTCGAGCCAATTGGAGATGGGCTTCAGTCTTCTGTAACCAGAAAAGCCCTGTACAGGGCTGCCCAGTAAGGGTTATGTGAGACCAAGAACTGTGAAGTGTTCAGCCGGAAGCACTCCCCCAAATGGAAGTCATTATTATTAATATTTCATGATTTCATCTTCCACACACAGATTCAAATCTGTTTCCACTTTTAGAATGTTTACTTTTGAAAAACAAAAAGGTTGGACATTTGTGTGGTTGGGGCTGATTCTCACTTGGCGACAGTGTGACCACGCAGGTTATTTGAATCCTGCGTGCTCTGTGATGACTGACTCTGTCTGCCACTTGACTCAGCTCTCTTCTCAACACCGTCTACCTCCCTCCCCTCCAAGATGTCAAGATGTACAAGGAAATGTCTAGGTGCTAGCACAAGGCCCACCAGAAGCCTCCTACACTGTGTCTCTGTGTGTGTGTGTGTGTGTGTGTATGTGGATGTGTGTGGATATGTGTGTGTGTAGATGTGTATGTGTGTGTGTGTATGTGTGTGAGCATGTGTGTGTATGTGTATATGTGTGAAGATGTGTGTTTGTGTGAGGATATGTGTGTGTGTGTATGTGTATATGTGTATATGTGTGTGTATGCAGATGTGTGTGTGAGTGAGTGTTTGTGTTTAAGTGTACAGACCAGAGTCTGAGCTCCCTTCCTCAGCTGTTCTCCACCTTATTTTTTAAGCCAGGGATGCTCACTGAACCTGGAGCTCTCTGATTCAGTTACACTTCGTGTCCGGTTAGCTCCAGGGATGGCTCCCATCCCATGTCTGCCTCCCAAGCACTGGGACTACAGCCGTGTGTCACATCCTGCTTCTTTATGTGGGCTTTAGAGCTGAAACTCTGGTCCTTGTGCTGTGTGGCGAGTGTGTTGCGTGGCTGGCTGAGCTGTCTCCCGGCCCCCCAGGAAGAGTGTGTTCACTATCGGCCCCCCAGGAAGAGTGTGTTCACTATCGGCACCCCAGGAAGAGTGTGTTCACTATCGGCACCCCAGGAAGAGTGTGTTCACTATGTCTCCAGTTCTAGCTCTCGGCTCCTTGGCATGAATGCATTTACATAGAAACACTGAACTAGCAACTGGTCCTGTGTCTCTGCTCCTGCTGGTCACGAATCCCTGTTCATTGTGACCCTTGCTGACCCATGAAGATGCCAGAGTCCTGATCACACACAGTGGTGACAGAGCCAAGCCCTCAGCATGTCCAGCCCCTAGGCCCCTGTTGTCAAAGTCATGGTCACCCAGACACTCAGAGTGGGGATTTGATAGTCTGTTTTACTGCCCACTGGCTGGCTGCCCTCATCCATGACGGGACATATGGTCTGCCTTTGTTCAGCTTTTTGAATTTTAAAAACTCTCTCTGTTGCAAATTGAATTCCCATGTGGTGCCCATCTTGGGGTAATAAGGGACGGATTTCCTTTCTCCTTTAAACTTCAGTTTTGAGACTTTCAGGGCACACTGTGACTCTCAGTCTGGAAGTGTTCTCTGCCATCAGTCTTTGAAAGGAGAAGGCAAGGCCTCGATTATGTAATGTAGTTGTTCAATAAATTATTTATTTTAACTCTAAGTCTATAAAAGGCTTAAATGGATATATATATACATATATATATATATATATATGTATATATATATGTATATATATATCCATTTAAGAGAGAGAGAGAGAGAGAGAGAGAGAAGGAAATCAAAGTATCAAAGTGTGGGAGAGGTTAAAATAGGCAAGTTGGGAGGTACTGTGTTCAGCTGTTGCTAAGAGAGTCCAGAAGTCACAGTGGCCTCAGCATCACAGATGTGCGTTTTTCTCTTGCATAAATTAAATCTAGAGGGAGGAAGCCCATAGTGCCACAAAACTGAGGGCACAGTTAAATCCCCCCATTATCCTGAGAAGGTGACACCCACCACTAAGTTTACCTCATATTCTACAGGTGCTCAAATACAGCTTCTTTTCAGGCAGGGAAAAAAAAATCCCTTACCATCCTGATTTTCTAAAGAACCTTCTTGAATGTTTTAGCCCCAAACTTCCATGTATGTGTGTGTACATATAATTTCTCAGAATATAGTCTTAACTGCAAAAGGAGAAAACTGAGATGAAGCCAGGATCTCAGCTGGTTTACAAAACTGTCTACTCTAGGGGCCTTTAAGGACTGCCAAGGACCAAATGCAAAGTTGTGTTTGTGTGTGTGTGTGTGTGTGTGTGCGCGCGCGCGTGTGTGTGCAAATCCAGTTCTCCGGGAAGAGAGATGTCTCCTTTCCCTGATAGCAGGTGTTGGGAAGGAAACTGCCCTCGAGGCTGACTGAGGAAGACATGGCACCATTGAGCGACATTCACGCAGCATGTCTGCAATTATGGGGTGATGCTATGCTGGGATTTACTTCAAAAATTCAGCTCGAGGGAGTGGGCGTGGCTGTAGCTAAAGCAGATGGGCAGCGGCGGCCGCTAGACTGGGTAACAGAGACAGACTCGCCTTGCCCTTGACTTAATTTTTCTGTATATTGAATTTTTTTTTTACTATGAGAAAAGTTCAACCGTGCAGTCATTTCTTTGCTTTTAAAACGTTCCTTTTCATAAACCCTGCTTTGAGTTCATCTGACAGGCAGTCTCTGTTGTAATTACGCCCTCATATTTTAGGCTTTTAAAAAAATCTGCTTTTCTTATTTATTGATGTATTTTTAACTTCTATCTTGAGATACCACACATACCATTGAATTCACCCTTTCAAAGGGCACCACCTGATGGTTCCTCCCTGTTGTGTGACCGTCCCTACAACCCAGTTTTAGAACACTCCTGTACCTCTGCATGCCTACATCCAGGAGCTCTCTGCCCCTCACACTTCCCCACACTCAGCTGGGCGCCTCCCTGACCCTTGTGTCCCGTGCCCTGCCTCAACCCACCCTGGGCATCTTTCTCTCTGTCGAGTTCTAGAATCACTGCCTTTGCTGCCGCCCCCTTCCTTAACATAATGCCTTCAAGGTATTGCCTTACAGCTTAGGGCAGTACTTCCTGTCTCTCATACTTAAGTGGTCTATGCCACCCATATTTTTACTGTTTAGCTGTCAGGTAATGGGTGTGTGGATGGTTTTTAACTAGGAGCTATAGTGAGTAGTAACATCACAAACCTTCATTGGCAAGTTTCCTCTGTGTGTGTGTGTGTGTGTGTGTGTGTGTGTGTGTGTGTGAGAGAGAGAGAGAGAGAGAGAGACAGACAGACAGACAGACAGACAGACAGACAGACAGACACAGAGAATCCCAGAGAAACAGAGAAATGCAGAAAAAGACAGAGAGATACAGAGAGAGACAGAGATGGGGGGGGGGGGACGGACAGGCGTGTGATAGGGCAGAGCTTGATGGTATGTGTGTCTTTAAGACAGAGTCTCTCCATGTTCTCCTAGTTATCCTGAACTCACTCTGTAGACCAGGCTAGCCTTGAGCTCTCAGAGATCACCTGCCTCTGACTCTCGAGTGCTGGGATTAAAGGCCTGGGCCACCACCAACAGCTTTGTTCTTGTTGTTTTTTAAACTGCACATTTCAGGCAGCTGTCAGTGGCACACGCCTTCAAACCCATCACTCAACAGAGGCAGGCAGATTTCTGAGTTTGAAGACAGCCTGGTCTACAGAGCCAGCTCCAGGGCAGCCAGGGCTACACAGAGAAACCCTGTCTGGAAAAACCAAAACAAACAAACCAAAAAACCAAGTGCACAGCTTCTCTGAACATTTGCTTTGTGTATAAATCCCATAGGTTTCTGCCTGGGATCTGAATGTTTTCAAAAGTACTCGCTGGGTTTTTTATTTGTTTGTTCGTTATGAAGTCTCTTTAGATGCTGGGATTTCCTATAAGCCAGCTGTGAGACATTCCTATGCACAAAGATTTTGAGCAGTCAGATGTGAAATGACCACATGAATTGTCACTCAAAGATCTGGGTGTTTTCCAAGGATAATTTTGCTGGAAGAGTGAGGGGGAAGCCCAGCTGCCCTGGTTTCATTCCTGGATAAAAGATCTCTGTAGTCAGCCTTCCTGAGCTGGACTCTCAGGTCCATTTTCACCAGTCGGTCAACCTTGGAAAAAAATCATCCAATCTCTCTGTGCCTTTGTTATGTCATCTATACAGTGGAGATGGGACTGGAGAGATGGCTGAGCAGGTAAGAGCACTGACTGCTCTCACAGAGGACCTGAGTTCTGTTCCCAGCACCGATATAGGGCGGCTCACAACTGCCTGTCTCTCCAGTTCCAGGGAATCTGCTGTTGTCTTCTGTCCTCCACGGACACCTGCACTTGTGACACACAAGACAAACACACATAAAAATTAATGAATAAGATGGAGTCCATTATACTTCCCGTTAAGTCTGGGATGCACACGCACACACACACAAACACACAAACACACACACACACACACAGGCTCATGTGTTTGAATACTTGGTCCTCAGCTGGTAGCACTGTTTTGGGAGATTGCAGAACCTTTGTGGCATGGGGCCCAGCTGGTAGAACTGGGTTATAGGGTTAGAAGTTGAAGACTGTAGGCTGACCCCATTTTTGGTTTAGTTCATGTAAGAAACCCACACAGTGTGCTCCTACAACTGTGAGTGGAGCCACAGGAGTCAGAGTAAGCCTCACCTTCCTCGTGGTTGGGCATTTAGTCCGCTGCAGTGACCTGGTGCGCCTCCCTGTGAGATTTCAGGGGATGAATAACACAGAAGATGAGCAGGGAACTCAAAGGGAGCTGAGTGGTGGTACACCAGTCTAGCACCCACAAAGCCTGGCTTTGGTTCCCTGAAAACGCGACAGAATAAAACTCAGACATCACTGTCAGGAGCCTGACTTTCTCCATCTTCATCATGTCTGCCATAGCCCATCAGTGTCAGGTGGATACAGCTCACAGAGGGGCGTGGCACCACACCATTGCTGGCTCTCCCGGCCCTGAAGCACTAGCTCTGTCTTCTCCCATGTGCAGGATGAACATTTCTGGAAAAAATACTTACCACTTAAGGAATGTGTGAGCAGGTGGAAAGTCATGGGGGTGGGAAGGCTTTTGTTATGGGATGCCATCTGACAACACTGAATGCTGCCGGGCCTATGGAGCCACTGGAATGCTCTTCTTTGCTGGTGGGATACAGAACCTTAAAGCCACTGAAGGAACCCCTTTGGAAGCGTCTTGTTTGTTTGGTTGGTTGGTTGGTTTTCAACACGGAGTTTCTCTGTGTCATCTTGGGTGTCCTAGAATTCAATCTGTAGACCAGGTTGGCCCCAAACTCACAGAGCTCTTTCTGTCTGCCTCTGCCTCCCAAGTGTTAGGATTAAAGGTGTATGCCACCACTGCCCTACTAGAAGCTTCTTACAAAATGATGCACACCTGTACCACCCCGCTCAGTCAACATTATCTTCTTTGACTTGATGTTTACCACCCCTTTCCCAAAAGAGAGAGACCTGGGCAGTATGAAGGATTCTGAAGCAGAGAAATAAACACATGTGGCCACTCACACTCATAGTGGTGACACATTTGCCGGAGCCCATAGCCCATTGACAGCATGCACACTAAAATTAGGACAATTCAGAGGAGATTCACATGGTCCCTGTGCAAGGATGGCAGGAACATCTAGGAAGCTGTCCATATTTTTCAAAAAATTCATTTATTTCTTTTGCTTTATATATCTGGGTGTTTTGCCTTCATGCATGTCTGTGCATGCAGTGTCTGAGGAGGCCAGGAGACAGCGTTAGATAGCCTGGAACTGGAATTCCAGAAGGTTGCGAGCCACCATGTGGGTGCTAGGAATTGAACCCCAGTCCCCTGGAAGAGCAGTCAATGCTCTTCACAGCTATGCCATATCTCCACCCCAGCTGCCCACATTGTAACAAAAGGATACAGTTGTGCAAAATGGGCCTGCACCTGGACAAGGACTTTCAGTGACTACATTGTATCCTTGTGGTTGCCTGGTGCACTGAGGTTCAGACTCCAGCAGTGGAGTGGCAATTCCTGTGTAACCTTCTGTGCTGACTGCTCAGTCTTGCTATGAGCCCTGAGAAAATCAGCTACTGAAAAGATGCATGTTGGACGAAGTTCCAGAAGCCTCTAGAGTCTGCCCAGGTGTGTAGCAGTGTGTGGCAGTGTTTCTGCTTGGCCCTGCCTCTAGACACTGGTCATCACAAGACAGGGCCTCTCACTTCCTTCCCCCTGAACCCAAGCCGCTTGCTCAATACAAGAAAAGAGAAGCCTGTTTCACCCCAGACTTAGGACCTGCCTTTTGTGAGCCAACAACCCCCATCTAGCTGTTGTTTAGCTGACTCTGACCCCAGAAGGATGTACTTTTCAGTCTGTCTCCTCAGGCCTCACCACAGAACTTCTCAGGAAGCTAGGCCCAAAAGAGACAATCCTCAAAGGGACAAACAGACTTCAGGCCAGGATTGTGGGCCAGACCCAGGAGCTGACCCATTGGCTGTGCTCCAGGCTTTGCTGGATCACACAATGATTAAAGCACATTCAGACAGGTAAAAGCTAGAGATGAGAGCCACATCTTTTAAATACAGAATTTTCCAGAAGCCCATGGAAGAACTATTATCAGGTCATTTTATAGGTGAGGAAACTGAGGCACAGACAGGCTAAGTGAGCAACCCAAAAGTTTTTAAGCTAATGGATGTCAGGGCCGGGTTGCAACCCAAGACCAGTGCAACTGATTATTGCGTCTTTCTTCCTCCCTGTGCACAGCACCCTAGAGTTTACAAAATCCTTTAGGTATGGAACATCTTGCTGAAGCCTCACAGTGAGCCTCTGAGGCTAGACATGGACCCACAGGTACCTCTGAGTAAACAAGAAATGAGATGTGGCCGAAGCCAGATGTGGCAACACTCACTTGTAATCAGAGATGTGAGCAGGAAGACCAGGGGGGCCAGTGTCATCCTTGTCTACATCGTGAGTTAAATGCCACATCAGACTTCATCAAAAAAAAAAAAAAAAAGAAAGAAAGAAAAAGAAAGAAAGAAAGAAAGAAAGAAACAGTAAAATAAAACAAAAACTGGCAAGCATCGGTGGCAGGTATACCAGGAATCATCATCTCTGAGGCACGTCAGGGAAGAAATAGGAGCTAGAAAAACAAAGAGAAAAAGGCAGGTGACTTACCCAAAGTCACACGACAGATGGCATAGACTCTAAACCACATGTCCTGAGTTCAAGTCCCAGCTCCGTTACCAATCGCCTGTATGACCTTTGGAAAGTTAACCCTTTTATGGCTCCATTATCCCATCTTTGAGTTCTTCTGAAAAACAGGACAACATGTGGGAAGCATTCTACCATCTTGATTTAAAATGTTAGTGTTTTCCTCGGGTGCGTCGTTGCACCCGTTTCCATTCCTACGGTATGCATGGCGTCACAAAGATCATCTATCCCAGAGTTGTGGACAGACCCTCACAGTTTGTACCAATTCCTGAAATCTGACGGCTCAACCAGGCCTTTACATGCAGAAGGCTCAACACACACGTGCTGTCACTGCTGCTGTAGGACGATGCTGTGTGCTAGCGGCTGTTGTTGGGAATTGCCTTAGTAGGGCTGGGGAGAAGCTCCATTGGTAGATTGCTCTGCCTAGCATGCATAAAGAAAGCCCGAGTTCAGTTCCCTACAGCTCACAGATACCGGCGATATCCCAACAAGTGGCAACAGAAAGCTGGAGGATCAGGGATTCAGAACCAACCTTAGCTACTTAGTGATAATGAGCCCAGGCTAGGCTATATCAGATACTGTCTTTAAGCAGGGGTGGCAGTGGTGGGGCTTTATAAACAGGGTTGGGGAAGTTGCTTAGTGGCAAAGCACCAGGTTCCATCCTTAGTCGCTTCCTCAATAAGTTTTATAAAAACGTCCCATACAGCAATGAGAAAAACCAGAAAACTACATCACAAAGTGACAGGACTGGAGAAATATTCAGTATCTTATACAGACAAAGGATTAGTGCCCAAAATACATAAAGAACTACAGACTTTGTTGAAAGGGGATGAAGGTGGGATTGAACAAAGAGCCTGATGCATTCTGGGCCAGCGTCCTACCACTGGGTTGAAAGCCGTGGCTGCGGGTTTGTGTTACAAAAAACCAAAGTGCCGGATGGAGCAGGATGTAGAGAGAGAGCCAGGCAGCTCACAGAGAGGAAAAGCAGATGGCTGAGAACATATGAGATGCCTCAGCCTCAAAGGTTGCGAAATCTGAACTGTGGAAGTTCATGTAATCACGCGCCAGCGACGACCAGGAAACAAAATCATAGGCTCCAGCAAGCTGACACCATCGTTTGGAGGGAAAGTTTTGATTTTATGAAATTAAAATTGCAGTCTCCTCAGTTGTAATATTCCCTCCCCACTTCACTTTCTCTTTCTTGCCTCCTTTAAAAAAAAAAAACTAACTAACAAACGTTTGAGATCTACTTTATACATATGGGTGTCTTGCCTGCACTTATGTCTTTGTGTGTCTGATACTTGTTAAGGTAGGAAGAGGGTGTCAGATCCCTTGGGACTGAGGTTACAGTTTCGAGCCACCATGTGTTGGAACTGAATACAGATCTTCTGTAAGAGCAGCCAGTGCTCTGAGCTACTGAGACACCTCGGCAGTCCTTGTCTCTTTTTAAAGACAAGATCTCAGCCAAGCATGGTAGCACACATTTGTAATCCCAGTGTTCAGGAGGCAGAGGCAGGCAGATCTCTATAAGATCTGGTCTATGTATTTAGGCCTGCCAAGGCTACAAAATCAGACCCTGTCTCAAAATAAAAAACAAACACAAAAACAAAACCCACTAAACAAGCAAACCAGCAGTGTCATGTATCTCAAGTTGCTCTCCTACTTGCAATGTAGCCAAGACTGGATTCAAACACCTGACCCTCCTTTGGGTCATTTCATCTCCTGTCACCCAGGGAAACTTATCCACTTAGGACCTGGTTTTAGTGACTCTGTGATGACAATAAACTGAAGATGCTCTAGACACCCCCAAGGAGTGAACTGATGGATAAGTTTCTGTATAGCCAGTCATAAAGTACAAGCAGCTACAATGTTTTTGTGGTTTTTTTATAGTAAATCTGCACTAGGAATTTGGACCAGAGAGGTGAAAGGCCAATTGTAATGAATCCCACTGTGCTGCCATAAACAATTTACCATTGAAGCTGGCTGCCCAACAGGCTCCAGGGTGCCTTTGCTCAAACTCCCCCAAACTCACTCTGGGTGGCACTGTGCCCCAGGCCAGGGGAGGAATGACTCTGAGAAGCTCTCTGGGCACTGGGACCTTCTACTGCTAACTCTGCTCTGCACAGACTGGGTAGCCACCCCTGGAACTGCCACCCACACATCCCCTGGGAGTGAGGCAAGCACAGCCACCACTGTTGGCCTGAGTAGAACAGGCCTGCCAGGTAAGATTTTGCTTCCTTCCTGCAATCTGCAAGGGCAGCGTAGTGTTCCCATTGCTCTGGGGCTGAGCTAGTGTTCTCCCAAGCTACCCTTCCCTCCAGGAGAAGGTAAGCGTCTTTCCCATGGTTGCCAGGTCCTGCATCCCAGGGTACCACTGCCAGACAGCAAGGTTTCTCCCTCTTCACTATCCACAAGCTGCTCCTCACAGGGAAGTCATCCCTCAATGCAGAGACAGGGCAGTTCCTCTGAGCTACCTCAGCTCCAATCACAGCCCCTTTCAACAGGAATCCCTTTCTCTCAAGCAGTCCCAGAGTCTGAACTGGTCTAAGATGTGAGTCTTGTCATTGTCCTATGGCCAGTAAAGGACATGGGGTCGGTCATTTTTCTGCTTCTGCACCTTCTGGAAGCATTGCAGAGATGGGGAGGTTTCTGGAAGGTGGGATAGCCTACAGCTTCCTGCAGTGTCACATATCCCAGGATTCAAGTCCTAAGTTCAACACCCCTTTGCTGTGTGACTGGAAATTCGTTCTGCTTCCCTCTCTGAGCCTTGACCTGTCTCCATCTCTGCAAACCCTTTCAGGGTTGTTGCAGAGACAATGGGATGATGTGAACTCAGCTTCCTGATGAGGGTCTGGCATGAGGAGGGACCCTCCAAGCCTGTCATTCTAGAAACAGAAAGAAAGCCTTCCCAGAAGAAATCAGTGGGGAGTCTAGAGGGACTTGAAGAGAAGAGGAAGTAACAAGTGTGGTTAGTGACAGCTGTGACAGGGGAGGGGGACTCTCTCCAGGGAGGGGGACTGCCTACTCGGGACCAAGATGTGCATGAGCAGTGGAGGGGACAGGTCTTGGGAGGAGTGTGGTCTGTCACAGGGCACCCTGGGTAGATCACTCTCTTTAAGTTCCTTGGGTTTGGGGCAGGTATCCAAAGCACTCCCCACACCCGTGTCACTGTGGACACTTTATAAGCCAGATTGGTCCCCTTCTGGGGCTGTCTGGGGCTGTCCTGGATTGGAGCTTTTGGCTACTACATCCATGGTTTCTGTAGATGTCAGCAGCACCCTGCCTCATACATGACAACCAAAAGCAGCTCTGGAGGGAGAGTCTCACCTTGTTAAGAACTTGAGATCAGAGTTAGAGAGATGGCTCAGGGGTTAAGAGCACTGACTGCTCTTCCAGAGGTTCTGAGTTCAATTCCCAGCCACCACATGGTGGCTCACGACCATCTGTAGTAGGATCTGACAGTGTAGTCATATTGAACAACAAAAACAAAACTTGGGCTCCAAATCTAATTAAGCCTCACAGTCAATGTGGGACCGTAATGACAGCAATGCTGCCACGCTGCGGCTATGAATGGCAGCCACGAGGACTGGCCTCCTTTGTGGCACACGTATTGAGCATTCGCTGTGTGCTAATGGCTGTCGATGCTGCATGCATCAGCTGGTCCAGCCCATCCCCTGTGGGCAATGCCAGTGCCAACACTGACATACTTACCCTCATGAGGAGACTTTCTCCAGATTTGAATTTGACCAGTAGCTTCTCAGGACTTACAGAAGCCTGAGAGGAGACAGCTTTGGTAGGAGCTCTCTAGTTTTGAGGGGTTTTAGTCAGTAGCAAAGGAAGTGAGAGAAAGGGAGAAGGGGGGATGCTTACCTCTTCTCGCCCTGTTAAGGATGTGAGCTGAGGCCTGGCGAGATGACTCAGTGGTTAAGTACTCTGCTGCTCTCCCAGGGGTCCTGAGTTCTATTCCCAACACTCACATGATGGCTCAAAACCATCTATAACTGAAGTCCTACGGGGTTCGGTTCCCTCTTATGCTGTGCAGATAGATGTACATGCAGACAAAACATCCACATACATACATACATACATACATACATACATACATACATACATCTTTTTAAAAAGTGGAGAAACTGGATAGCTCTGGAGTTAAGAGCCCTGGCTATTCTTCTAGAGGACCCAGGTTCAATTCCCAGCACCTACATGGCCACATGACATCTCACAGCCCTCTATAACTCCAGTTGCAGGGGATCTGGTGTCCTCACACACACATACATGTGTAGTGAGAATTTTGGTTTCTTAAAACACACACACACACAAATAGAAATGTGCTTTCATTTAAATCTCTGGTGTGGGGGTGCGGGGCTGATTTGGACTGTCCACAGCAGCTGCCTACAATGTGCCTCGTGCTGTAGCAGGGACGTGATTCTGCCAGCTGCAGATAGTTTCTGCAATTGTGTGACATTTGGAGCTCTGGGGACTTTTCGGAGAGTAGATAAATGCTCGGGCCTAGAGAGGCATGGTTGGGTGTTGGTCACTGTTGGTTGTTGGTGGTTGTTGGTGGTCATTGTTAAGTAGTCAGGTGCAAAGAAGAAATTGGATATCCTGCTAGCAAAGATCAAACTTACCCCAAGGAACTCAGCACCCTAATCAGTAGTCTAATTATAATGTCACCCCTTTTCTGACCCCTGACTTTATTCAGGGATCTTTCTTTCTTTCTTTCTTTCTCTTTTTTTTTTTTTTTTTTTTGGTTTTTCAAGACAGGGTTTCTCTGTGTAGCCCTGGCTGTCCTGGAACTCACTCTGTAGACCAGGCTGGCCTCGAACTCAGAAATCCGCCTGCCTCTGCCTCCCAAGTGCTGGGATTAAAGGCATGAGCCACCACTGCCCGGCTCTGGCTTATTTTTTGAGATAGCATCTCTCAGTGAATACAGAGCTCATTGGTTGGCTACCCTAGCTGGCCAGTGAACCCCGGAATCCTCCTAGTCTGGTCTCCGAGTGCTGAGACCGTAAGTATGCAGCAGACGTCAGCTTTTTCCACACACTCACGAAGGGGATCCAAACTCAGGTCCTCATGGTTTCACATCAAGCCCTTTCCTCAGCAGCTGTCTCAGCCGTTTCTCTCCAAGGGAAGTCCTCCCTGGCAACAAAAGATGGTGGCAGCAGCAGCAATTGTCTCAGTACAAAGACCTTGTCCATCTTTCTCAACCCAGAGGGAATCCCAGGCTGGGTGCTTGACGGTCAGATTGACTTGTGGGCCTGTTCCTGAGCCCATTGCTGTGTCCTGCAATGTGAGCTCATTTTCTCCTTATGAAAAGACCGTGGTATTTTATATCACACCAAGTTGGGCATTAGAGCAGTTCTTGTCCCATTAATTTCCTAGTCACACCGTCCATCATCTCCCACAACATTCCATTAGGCCAAAGATCCTGGTCCTCACCCCAGCCTTCTTAACACTAATGGGGCTGGAGAGATGGCTCAGCCACTAAGAGCACTGACTGCTTTGGCAGAGACCCTGGTTTAGTTCCCAGCACCCACCTTGGGCAGCTCACGGTCACGTGTAACTTCAGTTCCAGGGTAACCAAGGCCCCTTCGCAGTCTTCTTTAGCCTCAGACACAAACAAGGCAAACTGTGTCCCCATACCTCTGCCTAAAGCTGGGCTTTGGCTCAGTGAAGTCCTGCCACCATCTGCTTGGCATAGCTGTTCCGTGAGCTGTGATATGTGTTTTGAGATCCAGCTGTGGTTCTAAGTACTCCACTTCCTCCCTCTCAGGGTATCCAGACACCGCTGTACACCAGGCTGTACGCTGGGCTAGAAGGATGAAGCAGAGCCTGGAATGGGTGGGATTCTGCCTGATCCAGGCAGGGTGCTTTTCCAGGGATCCTAATGTTACAGCTCCTTTGGGCAAAGGCCTTCTCCGATGATTTTCAGTGAAAGAGCTCTCTGAGACTCTGAGAAGATCTTAGTATGTGCGTATTTCTTTATTCTGGGTGGGCTTGTACGCATACACTTTATTCAGGTGGACCAAGGGTTATATAGTCTTGGGGAAGGGGGTAAGACTATCCAGGGAGGGCAAAGGTCATTGGCTGAGGGCCAAGATACTGAGATGCCTCATTAGCATGGGGAGGCATCTCAAGAACCCCAGGTGCAGGACTATGTAACATTCTGCAGGTGTGGCATCTGGGGACCTCCCCTCCCCCCAGAGAAGAGGAAGCCCCACTGACAAAGGGAGTCTGCCATTTTGCACCAAGCTCAGGGCTGTCAGGTAATGTCAGACTTTGACCTTAGCAGCAGGGTTTCCTGACATCTGCCTCTCTTTTATTTTTATTTATTTTTATTTTTTTTTTTTGGTTTTTTGGTTTTTCGAGACAGGATTTCTCTGTGTAGCCCTGGCTGTCCTGGAACTCACTCTGTAGATCAGGCTGGCCTCGAACTCAGAAATCCACCTGCCTCTGCCTCCCAAGTGCTGGGATTAAAGGCGTGCACCACCACTGCCCAGCTCTCTTTTATTTTTTAACTCCTCCACCACCAGGGCACCAGGGATGCTTGGAACCAGGTTCGCCCTTGCTGGGAATGCAGCCTGCTGACTGAGCTCAGCAGCAGGCCAGATTCTTCCTGCTAGATGGCAGTAGCAGGCCCCACCACAGTCATGACTACCAGAGATACCTCCAAACATTCTTGAGGATCTCCAGGGGAGCACAGTGCCTCTGTAGCCCCACAGAGAGGTCCCTTTTGGTCATGTCCCATATGCCAGGACACCTCCCCGGATGAATGAGTGAATGAATGAACCAGCAGGAGGATGAACGAATGCCTGTGTGCAGTGCTACAAACATGGAATAAGATTGCTGTATCATGTGGAAATCCAGTGTTTTGTTTTTTAATAAGGATTTTATTTTTATTATATGTGCATTGGTGTTTTGCCTGAATATACATATATCTGTATGAAGGTGTCAGATTCCCTGAAACTGGAGTTACACACAGTTGTGAGATGACATGTGGGTGCTGGGAATTGAACCTGGGTCCTCTGAAAGAGCAGCCAGTGCTCTTAACTGATAAGTCATCTCTCCAGCACCAATCCAGGGTTTTCTGATGTCAGCTCTTCTTTAGGGTCCACGCTAGGCATCAACGGACAATAGTCTCTAGCCTTTTGGATACCTCAAAGTCAGTAGCAATTCCTAAAAATAAAATTCATGTCTGGAAGGTCAACTCACAGATGATCCAGTTTTCATATGGGGAAGTCAAGGCTTAGGGGAAACAAACCTGGAGAATAAGCAGAAAGATTTGTA